>NW_026614962.1:0-88611 GCF_030052815.1 Hevea brasiliensis
AAGAACTTCACTAAAAGTATTCTGCCACATCCTGATGCCCTTTTTACGTTACTTCATCAGTTGATTCCATCTCGTATCGCCGTGTAAGATCGAAAAAATCAACTCACCAACAGGGGCATTAAATCTCTATTTTCTCTACCCGGAGCTTCGCTCCCACACTCAGTTGAATAAGAGACAGATCAACTGAACTCTAAGCAAGAATGCCATAGTAGAGAGATTCGATTTTATAACATACGTATATATTAAGGCTCAAAACCCTCCTTCTTCAATCAGTACGTAGGGAGAAGGGTAGGACCCCAGTTTTTCAACTTTTACTAGATACAGATGATGTAGACAGAATACGAAGATTCTCCCAGGTCCGATAAGTACCCAACTAATTGGAAAACTCCCATCATCTTCAACTAGTTGGTTCTCGCTCTCATAGCAGCTGCAGCCTGCTTCTGACCAGGAATCTGTCGCTTAGTAGCTAATAAGAGAGTCTCACCCTCCCGCGTGATCCTGCAGCGCAAGCATCTATCGATCTCATCCATAAGGGAAGATCCTCAGTTTTCATTTTTTAAGTTGGCTCAAGATGGCCTTGACTTGACTTTTTTCTTAGAAAGAAGTTTGAAGGCATGGTCTTTAATAATCTATTCGAGTTATCTGAAAGAGCCACTAGGTATGAGAACATGCTCAGAGAAGAGTCACATAGAAAGAATACAGTTTATGGCACTTTATTATCAAGATCCAGTAATTTTTGATGTTGATGTGGCTGAGTATTAAAGGGTAATCTTGTAGTTTGTTACATTCTAGTTAAGAAAGATGTTCAGGCACAGAGGTCCCCGAAGACAAATGAACAAAGGAAATCGCCAGATTTTTTTGAATAAGACTGAGTCAACATGTGCTTAGTTCCGGGCATTCATACCCAATTCGCTATTTCACTTATATGCTCCGTTATCCTCTCCTTTAATTTTGTATTCCTCCTGACCCAGATGTCTTCGTTGAGGTAGTGTCCTCGTCACCCGAATAAAGTGCTGATTGTCTGCGCATTCCCTTTCTGTCCTTATAGGCCTACGCCTTCTAATCTAATCCTATCAGTTCAGTCAGCGAATAACCCTCCAGCCAATAATCCTTGTAATCGGCTGACTACCTCCCGGCTCAAGTAATTATTTTTTTTTTGTTTGGTCTTTGACCGAGTGAAGTAATTTCCGTTTGTGTGGCACGAGCGATGTAAAATGAAATCTTGTATCGAGGATATGCGGATGCGGTTGTGGAAGCATTTTTCCTAGCGGCTAAGGAGCAATTGCCTTGAGACTGTGCTAACTCCCCCTAATGCTTAAAACTTCACTTAAACCTTTGAGTCATCGCCTAATCCTTTCATTCTAATGCCAGTAGAAAGAAAATCTATCTAATCGAAGTCCAGGGCCTAATCCTTGTATTGGTTCTTGACTTTCTGTGTAAGAGCCCGCAGGGAAGCCCCATCAGGCTAATGCTCTCCGTACGCCCTATCGTTTAGTCGTAGAAGGTCCATAAGGATTCCAATCGGCTAAGTCTTGTATTCCGTCCTAGCTTTCGATTTCTTCGTTGAAGGAGTTAAGTGCCCCATTATTGATGCGAGCGATCTAAAGCTTATTCCATTACGATACGACATTCTATCTCTTTTTCTATTAGCTATTCTGTGTCAGTTGGTCTCTCATTTTCAGTTGATGTGGAATAGCCATGTGGGGAACCCTCATCAGGAGAGAATTGCTATGTCTGTCGGAAAATCGTTATCTACGAAATTACCAATACCCAATAAATAGACTGAAATCAAGGAGAATCCTTCCTTAAGCTAAGCCGCCCACCTAAGTCCTAATCCTTCACCAAAGAGTAAAATCGTATCCGCCTCTCAATCAGTCATCGCCTACTCCTTCTAATCCTATCGGTCAGCGCCTAGTCTCTTTCGAAGTGCTCGAAGTCGGCTAAGGTTCATTGGTTGCTGCTTTGTCACTCGTCACCCTAAGAGAGGACTGAGTTTGTTCCTGCGCGAGTATTGTTGTAAGGTGGAATGCTTTCCCGCTTTCCAAGCTTTCGGGGAAATTTGCTTTGCCTTGAGGTCTTCTATTCCGTATAGTAAGCCCGGTTGGCATATTGTTGTATGAAAAGGAGTCGATTACCTATTTCCCCTAGTCCCGAAATCTTGTTTAACTTGATCTTAGTCTTCCCGCCCAGCACGTCTTCCTAAAGTGGTCGATGTAGGTTATGGGATTGCGCTTGTAGGACAATTTCCGTATCGCCTTTTTCCTTCCTTAAGAGAGCTAAGCCTGCTTCAAATCAATATTACCTCGTGCTCGTTCGTCTGTAATCTGCTTAGAAAACCCAACATAGAATTTCATCTTTCTTCGTGACCACTTGTGTCAGGATAAGGAGAGGAAAGGTAACTAGGAAGTTACTCCAATCCTCGAGTGTGCCGGAGGGAACTAGTTGGACTTTCCTCTCGAATATGCCTAAGAAAGAAGATTGGAAACCTTCAAGATCCTTCTTTCCTATATCTTTAGGAAACTCCTCTCCAGGCATACTAACTAATAACTAATGCGAGTTGCGAGTCAGTCTAGTTAGTTCCCATGGAAGTCAGGTACTAACTATTGTAGTCCGGTAACGCTCGTCGAGAACAGGCGTCCTACTCTAATTAGGATAACGCATGCACGCTTGGCGCTAACGGGCGGTTACTACACGCGCTACGGCTTGCGCTATTATATATATAAAATAATCGGGTTTCCACCAGGGGAAGGTCTCCTTGGCCAATTATACTAAATATGACATTGGTTACATTAGATTGGAATTCGTACTCTATGGCGTCGCACGGCGTAGCCTGACGGAAGGGAACCACCACCTTGTAGGGCACTTTTTTTAAAAGAGTAATTGTCTTTGCTTATTCCTCGGTGGGGTTACGTGCTTTGCTTCTGGTTCCATAATTGCTTCAATGGCAGCTTAGAGTTCCTGGATATTGATCTTGCTTTCCCTATTTCCTTCTATACCCGCTCCTGTCTTTTCTATGCGGGATAAACTTGCTATGCTCGCTGTTGTTCGTCCGTTTCCAGTTGGGAAGGTAGCAAGGTTCGTTGTCCTTTCACTCGATCGGAGAGGGGGGGCCCAAGACGGGGAACGGCTAGCAGCGATAACACCAACAGCTTTAATATCGGGTGTAGGAGAAGAAGCCGATAGGGGGGGAGGTAGCGAAGAAGACTTGAGCAAAGTACTTTATTATAGAAGAAGATGTTGCTATGAGTGAGTTCGCCATTGTCTATGGGTCGCTCACGTCTAAGAGGGCAGTTGAAGAGTTCCCGTGCCCTGGTGGAGCCCCTAGAACCTTAAACTGCTGTTGACTATTCCCTGCCTTTGTATTGCTAGAATGCTCGAATCAGCGGAGCTCATTAATTGAGAAAGTTAAGATGTCAGCACGCCCCTACCTATGTAGTCGGCTTCCCGGTAGTTTGCGAGATTAACCGCTATTGGAATCGGTCTATCTAAATGTCCTATCTCCAGATGTTTGTATTCTTGAAGTGCATTCACATCTGTGTTCTTTCCCTGGAAGGCATCCCTTATTCGATTCCTGCTAAAGTACGGGGTGCTAATAGCGGGATGCTAAAGAAAAGAGATGGCTATGGCTATGAGACTAGTGCAATCAGGTAATCGACCAAGTACCACATACATGAAAAAAAGAGCATTCCTGCGTACTTATCCACTGGCATTGAAGGAGAAGAATGCCGACTATTTCCCAAGGGTACGAAATACGGCTTGCCTGATTCTTATACTATGGATGCCTCACTCCTCACCGAACCAGAATGGCACCCGCTTTGTGCTTGCTGAAGAGACAGGCAAGCATTCCCTTAGTCCTGCTTTGCCCAACAATGACACTGTGTGTGCTGCTACCTCTCGTGCTGGGACTTCTTCACCTACTGCACTTCCTGCCAAACCACGCTTTTATACTTACTGCACGAGCTGTGACCATTGACAAGAACGAGTGCCCTATACTTCGTAGGAGGGCTGCAGCTTTGAAATCCAACCGAGCCCCTTAGTCCAAATAGAAAGAGTTCTCTGGGCCGATTCACCTTACACCTAAAACACCCTCCGCCCTGGATACTGATGAAAAATCCATTTTTTTCCCTCCCCAGAGCTAGGGACATATATTGCTCGGATTATTCGTTCACAATTAAGACCAGGTGCTCATACCCAACAACGGAAAGAAAGTCAGACTTCGAAACTAAGACAAAGACGCTTTTAAGCATCATTCAGATCGATAAAGTCCGATCGAATAACCTAAGCTAAGGGAAAAGGATTTCGCCCTAAAGCGGGCTGATTGTTGTTTTGGGGCACTAAAAGTTGTTCTTAGGCTAGGCTGCGCTTTACACCTTTCGGTAAACCCGGAGTAAAGGGACAAAGAACTTCTCGCAAAAAGACCACTTCGAGCAGATGTCACGCCTCGGGACACTACACCTATCTATGTCAATAGATACAGACCATCGAGTAGTGCGACAAACAGGCGGGCACGCCATCCAAGTCTTTCAAGTCGGAAGTTGATCCGTGACTACGCATTGCTCCTTTGGAAGGGCAGGGTAAGATATGGAAAGGAAGCCCTATTTCACGGTAAATAGCATCGGAGCTCGTCTCCTACCGGACTTTCTTTTCGGGCTTTCGCGGAACCCCCCGCTAACGCAGCATCAGTGGTGCTACGAGTCGGCCTCAGGAGACAAACCTCTTAGAGAATTGTGCTCGCTAGCCTTCCACGCCATCGGCTTATCCGGTCCCGCACGGGTGCTTCTTTAGAAGAATCGGACAAGTGCCCGACGGGAGGCTTTTGACCGGGCGCATCCTGCCTGATCTCCTTTGGCTCCATTCTTTAGCAGTCAAAGGCATTGACATTCAATCCCTTTTTCTTCTCTTCTATTCTATTTTACGATGCTAATATCGAGAGTTTTTCACTGTAAATAACTGAACCTGTAAGCGTTATAGACCACTTTATAGCCTGTCCAAAAGGTCTTTCATGTGTTAATTTTAGTCGCTTCTTGACGGATGCGGAAGTCACCTTTCTCTTCCCATTGGGTAGTCACTACCGCTTCCTACGATTACACGATTGCCCGAACAAAGCATCCTAAATGCCGAGGGGGAAGAAAACTGGCACGAGTGAGATGTCACTTATTAAAGCAAAAGCCAGAACCCTAGATGCCAAGATCCACGGGCACCCCTAAGGCTTGGTGAGCTAGGTTTAGTGACTGGGGCGGACTTCTATTCTATACCTGTCCCCTTCTTAGACTATTATAGAACCTCCTCGAAGCAAGGAAGGGAATGAATCAGAATAGGCTCGGGAGCTAAGAGAGATTGGAAAGGTTTCAATTCAATTAAATAAGAGTGTTTCACGCGTCTTTCGCTGTCTGTTATTAGAAGAAGGGCGGGATTGGTTTACCTAACCACTAAGTTAACTGAACTTGAATTTCTATACCCGGAACATGGATAAACATCTTGAATCCTTCCGGGTCGACTTTAGAAAAAAGGAACGTCTTTGTACCACTTTTCTTCTAATTATGTTATGATTTAAAACCTCAGTACCTGACTCAACTTGCGCACTAGAAAGCCCCTACTTCTTGATTTACCTGACTAGAAGGACGTTGCTTTCTCTTGAAACGAAAGGGACGCTTCCGTAAAGTAAAGAGCAGAAGCACAGAAAAAGAATACCAAAAGATCTCCGAAAAGAGTTTATTGGCCTGATAAGAGACCAACCCCTTTTAAAATAGATAATTCAATAAGCTGTGAGTTCCGATGATGTTGACGTTAGTAGCGCTTCTTAAAAGAAAGGTGCTCTATCAGACTTAAGCAAGGATGTCACATACTTAACTATTATACGATATTTTTCTTTAGTGAGACTCAAAGTAGGTCAGGGAAGGACAGGATACCACCAAGTAGTCATATGTAACCTTCAGGGGTCTTCCTGTTCGTGAAGAATCAATTCTATAACTAATGAATAGCCTCTCCATTTTTGCCAGCCCAGCCCTTTTTATTTCTTAGTCATGTGAGATAAGGGCAATTTTCTATATCCAAGCAGTACCAGTCAAAATAAGGAGCGACTTATAGAGCGTATGGTCATTTGATAAACCTAAGCCTTGGTAGTTTTCAAGGTTCATACAAGGACTTTTTTTATCCTAAAGAGAAAGAAGAAGAAAAGCAGTATTTCGCGGACCATCACTGGAAAAGAAATTGAGCTGTAGGCATCAAGGTAAGGGACCGAGAAAGTATACTGCAGCAGAAGCGGAATCGGGTTGAAAGGTAAGGATAGCATGATTGACTGCTTGCGGGTCCCTTGGATCATGGGCCACAGCTACTTGGGCCGCTGAACATCATTTGATGTGCTGAGGCTATATGGGCTTAGGCCTTTGATGGCTGTCATTTTCTGGGCTATTTGGATAGACTCAGATCCTTTCATGTAGGAGATGGATGGGCTCGGATCCTTTGCATGATTTCATGTGAGGAGCCACCTTTGACGGGCTTTAAATTTGACAGATCCATCGTGCCTTCTTGCATGGGCTTGGGCTAGCTTGCTTCCTCTGACTTGGATTCTTTGATTGTGCTAATTGCCATGTCATTCCCTTTGATTGCTAATAAGAAGGTAAGTAGCTTCCTTGTGGATAGCTGCACTTCCTTCGCTTCCGGCTTCTTTCAGTCCTCAAGTCGAATCCCAAGGTAAGACCTAAACCACTAATTCCGTCTAATCGGCTTGGCCTATCTCCAGGTATTCCCTAAAAAAGAATGTCATCCAGCTCCTCATCACTGTCACTCTTTCTGGCATCTAGCTCAACGGTATCTGGTTCAATGTTCGCTAATGTCTTTCGTTCGATGTGGTATTTTGATGTTAGGATGAAGATTCAATCCGAAAAAACGACCTATAAGACAAGACAGCTTAAGCCCAATTATTCTAAGCCTATTTCATTTTTAATTTAGCCTTACGCTGATTCAAAAGTAGCTCCCATTCCTCCAAGAGAAGAAATGGCACCAACATCGGTCACTGAAGCACCTTTCGTCACTGAAGGAGCCCGGCAACAGAGTTGATAGATGCCATGAAGCTTCCCCCCTCCCTAGGGTGGGCTTTCCTCCGAAACTTATACTGCATGTGCTTAGCTTAGGACTGCAAATCCTAGTAGGAAGAAGGAATTACACGCGCTGGAATGGCACACTTTCTTTCACTGGTTTGATCATTGGATGCAACGGCACTGGATCGCGAGGAGAAGAACAACTAAGTCGAAAGACTAACACTGTGGCTGGAAAGAAAGAGAACGACAACTCCAGATCCTATTAAATTTCGTGATTTCATCCTCTCCTTTCATAAGTAATTTCATCCCTATCCATAGCTTTCGTTTCTATCCTGCCGTTTGATTCCACTGCTGCTTATATATATCCCTTTGCCCACTTTATTAACACATAGTAAAAAAGGCTATAGAGAGCTTCTTGAGAAGTCACTTTCTTTTTGTAAGATCCAGGTACTTCTAATTAATTGTAAGTTGAGTAACTCAGAGAACTCCAACTCAAACCTCAGAAAAGGTAAAGAAAGATTCAGCCCTTGAACCTACTATCCTAAGATAGATCTTTACCTGAAAAAGGGACTGCAACTTCAATTGGCTAGCTTGCCTTAGGGAATGAAATTTTAATAGTATCTACTAAGGGGATTTCGAGCCCAAAACGCGGGCATAGAAGCGCAGCTCTTTTCCCGTATACATGATTTGGAAGCTCACCTAGCTTACGGACTACCACCACAACTCAACCAAGGCGACTATGCGCGTCTAGTACGAGAAAATTTTGAAAGTGCTGTGAGTCTTAACCATTATCGGACGGCTCTAAGCCTTGAGTTGTTTGAACTACATATATTGGAGCTGAAGAAGGAATGTCAAGACAGAGTATTTAATTATATGCTATCTGAACGGGAATTAGCATCTATTCTTGATCTCTATCCCTTCAAGGATATCTGAAAAGCAGCACATGACTTTCTTGAAGATCAAGTGGAGTCAATCAGTTCTATGCGTTCCCTTTTTCAACGCGGAAGGTACCCAACATTTCTTTCTTCAAGATATTCAGAGGAGAGGAAGAAATTCAAATCTTTATCGAAAATTTTATTCCTTCTTCACCGATGAAGAATTTCGAAGATTGCTTGACCCATGACAAAACTTCTCTGGGTGAATTGGAATCTATTTGTTTAAGAGGTATGGTGTGTAAGCGAGCTAGTCCCTGAAAATGCTCGTTACTTAAGCGTTGGGGTTCAAAATCTTCCTTTTTTGGAGGAGATAAACGTAGGGAAAGCAGGTATCTTATTTACATTACGTGGGTGGGAAACCCTTTAGGCCAGGAAGCTAGCTTGGGAGAAGTAGAACTCTTTCTTTGAAGCAATGGCACAATCTACAAAATCCTTTGTCTTAAGCATATATCTCTTGACCCAACACGGAATATATACTATCAAGGAAGTCCTCGAATGGTCTCTTTTTCTATCTAGGTTGCATGCAGCTAGGATGAGTGATGTCGTAGCCTACTAGACTAGTGTTTTCCCAGTGGGTTGAGGCGATCTATTCCATGTAAATGAAATGTAAATCAGAGCGAGCTGAACGACTAAAAGATAGTTCCTAAGATCGGTAGTTCGGATATCGATATAGTGAGGTCAGAGGCAGGGAGACTAAGGGCAGTGGTTGACACAAGCCTCCTCTCATCGATAAGGGCAAAAGGTACTTCTAGTGAGCAGTACGGAATGAACTGATGCTGAACGTGTAGGAACATCAGCTTCTCAATCTTTAACTATCTCGTCAAGGCGCTATCCAGTGTATGGAGTCGACTGTGTCTAAACAAAAGATCCTCTTTCGGGTCCTAATGCGTTACGCACTCAACGTCAGTCAGGATCTACCCTTCGTTATGGCAGCGGAACGTGAGCAATCGGCTATTGGTCTCTTGCACCTTTCCTCACTATCGTTCGTTAAGGCTTCTTCTCACTCCGGTCGACACTCAGTCCGCTCGCCTCTCTCGCTCTTTCGTGGTGTAGGGCAATCGATTTCAGTTTCCTCGCGGGTGCAGAATAAAGCGTTTGGGTTTTAAGACTTGTACCCGCACCTTTCTTCTTATCTTACCTTACCGGCCGGAAAACGATTCCATCGCCTTGTTGACTACCGACTACAAGTCTGCTTTTTCGATGCGAAAAGGGCCTTAGTTCCTCTCCCTAACGAGCTTCCGTTGGTCGCCTCCCTTCCGTCGAGTGGCTTCACACGTTGGTCGCCCTCCCCTTCAACACTTAAACTTGCTACTACTACTTCACTTGCACGTAAAGTCTCATCCACTCATAGCGATTTTCTCGATTCGGGGACTACGAAAAAAGAAAGTGAAAAAGTACGTAAAGCGTCTCCGTACTTCTCTTAGGCTCGTTTCGGGTATTAAAATAGCTTATTATCTAACTTGTTAGCCATAGGGCTTCGACTCCCCGACAGCTCCCTAGTCTAGCTTCTTCTGTAATAGTACTGTAGAGTCTTCTTCGGCTCTATGAAAAGCTTTTGTGGCAATGGCTAGATCGACTATTGGATCTTTGCACGAATCTCCTTCTGGTGGAAGGTGCAGAGGAATTGGCATAACTGCCATTGTTCTTGTTCTCGACTCTGCAGCTATTGAATCAGGATAGGCTGTGAGGCTGTCGGCATAGTTGCTGTTGAAGAAATGCCACATCTGCTTGCGACGAATAGGTTCTTTGCCAGTGAATCATAAGAGTAAGAGAGGCCTAGCGCTGAATCGGTTGTTGTGCTAGAATCCGCAGCTAGTGAATCCCCAGTTCTCGAATAAGCTGCTCTATATGTTCTCGAATCGGATCGGAAAGGAAGGGAAAAAAGAAAAGTATGCAATGCATATTCAAGGAGACGAACGACGAGATGGCATAAAATGCAAGCTGCTCGGGATTAAGTGACCTAAGGCAAGGTTTTTTTTACTGAACAACCAAGTGTAGTACGAGGCGGAAGGAAGACACACACAGCAAAGCAGGTTAACTTTGAAAAGGAGTCCTGGGACCCCCTAGGTTTGTAGAAACAAAATGAATTATAAGATGAGTGTCGCAGCAGTTTAGGAGTCTAAGCAGGAAAAAAGCAAGCTGGAATTGGTAGTCACTGGGGATATAATATATATAGGCATCGGAACCGAAAGGAACAAACAAGAGTCACTTCAATCGCTACAAGCAAGAGGAAGAGGCAGGAATGGATAGTTCATTATAAAAGGTACACAAGCAATCGCCGCAGGAACCATAAACTGATCTCCTTCGCTTCGTCTCTCCACTGAAACAGCTTTCAATCAATAGAAATCGTATTCGTGAATAAATCTCCTTTGTTTGAATCCTATGGTATGGACTTTTTCGGTAGCAGGACTCTCTTCTGTCCGTTTGAACTCTTGAGCAAGAGCTTCCGCAGGAGAACGGAATAGGCATCCATTAGTTCCCGAAGAAGGCAGGTTTGAGCAAGGAGGCTCAAGAGTCGCTTTTCCAGTGATAGCTTTTGAGTAAGTAAGTAAGTCGAGGGCATAATGAAGGAAGAATTAGAAAGAGTGGAAGGTAGCAGATGGAGATTGAGATTGAACAGTTGGTGGCCCTACGAGGAAGTCTTGCCCATTAAAGTCAGCTTCAAGCTTCCGGCAACCGCTTATCCCAAGGTAGGTGGGAAATGAATGGAGGAAGGAACTACATATTGAACATTTATAGGCTTCGGCGGATGCAGATTAGGCTTATGGGGAAGAGGAAGCAAGGGCTGACGCTTAAGCATCGGCTAGTGAAACAACTCCTGTCCTTATTTCGTATCCGAGGTGGGCTCTTTACACATATGATATGTAGGTGTAGGTATAGTACGGTAAAAAAGTAAGGTTGGGGCTCTTCGATTAGGCGAACCAGTCCAACTAGGCCAAAATACAACTGTCCACCTGTTTCACGGCTTTAGCAAAGCTTAGGTCCCCGGGTCCAAAACGTCGGTTTGTAAGGGCAGAGGGTTTAGAACCTGAAGATGAAGCTGCTGGTGAGGCTTTAGTTTCAATTGAAAATCCAACATCATATGAATGCGAGGGATAAAACCTGGTGAAAGGAAGGCCTTTCCAAAGAACAAAGAAGGTTGGTTAAAGTACTCGCTTCGTACTTAGCCCGGAACTCCTCAGAACACCAAGCAGCGGAAGCGGCGAAAGAAGAAGCCCTCTTGCGCGGATACCACCCCTCGGTAAAGGGCCTGGCCTGCCATAAGCAAGCACGAAAGAAAAGAAGGCAACCAGGAGAAGCGTGGAACAAAGGATTGTGTGACAGATTGGCTTGGGATAAACATCCTATGCATGTCAAATTTATGTTATGTGAGCACTCTTCGTAAGGAGAGGCCTTTGCGGATTGAGGAATAGAGTTATTGCAGTCGTATCTACTGTGATAAGAAAATGGTTACTCCTATAAGGCCAGAAGGCTTTCTTCTGGTTGGATTAAGTAAGTCATATTTGTGACTATAATAAAAGAAGGGGTGCGATAAAGCAAACGTCGAATCACTGGCAGTCCCTCGGCTTATAGAGTCGGTAGTTCGACGTCTTCTGAGGAGTTGCCAAGAATGTTGTTCGCATTTTGATTTAAGAAGTAAGAAAGTTTTTTCCGATTCCTCGAAAATGACTGATCAAGTAGAAGCCAAATCCTTTGAGCCTTCTTTCTCCTCCTTTGACTCCTTCGGTAACCTCCCGCTTCGCCCCTCTCCTTTCAGTCGAGTTACTTCGCCCTCGGTAAGTTCATTTCAAACTGAATTTTTTTCAAAAACCCCGTAATTTTCGTTACTTTATCATTTTCCTTAATAAATGGAATTTCAAATTGCATTTTTTTCATTTTCCCGTGTTTTTTGGTTAAATTCGTTTTTCCGAAGGAGATTGAATTTCAAATTGCATTTTTTTCATTTTCCCGTGAAAATGGTTATTTTCGTTTTTCCCTCGGTAAGTTCATTTCAAACTGAAAATTTTTATAAAACCCCGTAAAAATCGCTTAAATTAAACAATTTTTGAATTTTTTATTTCAAGGAAGACTGGAACTAAAAGCAAATGCCATAACGTTCAAGACCAAGGCAACCATAGCCAAAGAAAACCAAAACTGAAAGGATTCAATCCAGCCACAGGTTCACCTACGGCTACCTTGTTACGACCTCACCTCCGAACATGTCTGAAACCATCTCATCTCTTTTCGTCTCCGAACAACCGAGCTCAGACTCCTAAAGTTTTCTTCGGTCAAAAAGAACAACAATTCGAAATGAGCGCACCAAAAATAAGAATAAAAAGAAATATACCACCACCTAGCTATAATAGGATAGGATTTATTTTATATTATATAAGTAGAGGCGAGGCCATATTTATTGATATCTTTCTCCATATCCATTAGGTATTGCATCTCCTTCTTGTACCATCCGCCCTCTAGCCCCTCTAGCTGTTCTAGCCTGTCGACCACGAAATCTTGAAAGGCTTCCTCTGGTTTGTAACCAGCATTTTCGGCCAAGGCAGGATGGGCAGAAAGCACTTGGCGGAAGGCAGCGAGACATGAGTGTTTCCGCTCCACAACATTCAGATATTCATTTTCAAAGTGGAGCTGTGTGTTATATTCCCGTTGAAATAAAGCTTGATTAAGTTTTATTTTGACTTCCGAAAAATAACTCCCTTTCTCGCATGGATCCTGATTAAGAAAGAGGCAATTCTCACTTTCGAGGATCCGAATTCTATTAAAAAGGGAGTTTTCTAAACTTATATCGGGAGTAGTAAAAAAAGGCTTTCTATTTGAATTGGACCAAGAAGTGTTTGAAGGACCAGCCTGAGCTTCATTGATTGCCATCCTTGGGGGAGAAGAATTGATAGAAGGGCTACCAGGGTTCTCCCCCAGCATGACTTGTCGTAAAATTTCATAGTCATCGGATGTAATCGCCGGAAAGGAATTATCGGGCTCCGCAGCTTGTGGTAGAACCGCCGGCTCGGGGTCCGGAGTGGGGGGTATTTCGAATACTTCTGCCTGTGTACCGGGACTTGGAGCTTGAATTATTCTAAGAAGCGACCCCGAGTTTGCTGAGCCCGAAGAGTCCGAATTAGTAATGATCTCTTCTCCTGAGAAATGTAAAAGAAACCCGACGACAGCAACAGAACAAAGATCACTCAAATAAATGCCTACGCGAGAAATGGAATAGATTCGAACACCGTAAAAAAAGAAAGAAACGAAAAAAAGAATAGAAAGCTGGATAACATAGACAAGTGGAAGGCCGTACTTTTTTGACAATGGACAACGATAAAAATTAAAGAGAAAGATGAAGCCAAATAACAAGATTCCGAGAACTACCAGATTTATACCAGTCGTCATTATAGCTCTTCCTTCTGATCCTAGAAAACGTCCGAAAAAACTTGCTGCAAAGAAACTAATTAAGGTAAGTAAATAACGAACGATAGCCATGGTATTCCTTTGTCTTGTCAAAAATTTCGGTACGACCAGCGCGGTTGTTCGTATTTCATTTTCTTTTTCCTAAAGTCACTAAGTTACTTACGGAATCTCAAATCGTTTCCAAGAAAACTTCGTTAGAATTGGATGTGTTAAGCATATAGGCCAATAGCTTCAACGCGCTTAGGCCACCACCTATAAGCTCCTCTTACTTAATTATTGAGGAGATAGGTTTCAAGACTTTCGACGCTACTTTCTTTCTTCTCTTATGATTATGATATTTATTTCTTGTATTACACTCGCTTCCATGCTGCTCAAGCAGAGCTAACTACAGGGAAGAATGAAATTGGACACCCAGACCTTTCTTATGCGGTAGCAAACCCTTTCTTTCTATACGAGTTTGATTCAGTTGCTTAGGTGAACAAGCCATACCATTCACCTTCTAGCCTCGCCTAGGAGTCTGTGGACATCCATTTACATCATTTCTTTGAAAAGCTCCGACTTCCTTCTTTTCCTTTCCCACACACTCGCTCTACTTTTGAGATATCGTGTAATCATATCTCTCTTTGACTTTCTCTCCCCTACTTCAATTAAAGCTTGCTCAGTGTCCGGAATCGGGACCGGGGTGGACCATGGTAACTCGGCGAGTCATTTACTCATGAGATCCAGCCTTGCCTCCCATACTCACCTCAACCTGCTTTCTTTTTTAATGATTTAGACTTGGATCTAGGGGCCCAGCACCATATCCCTGCTTGAAGAGATGGTCATCTGTGCTCCACAGCTACTGGTGTCATCACCCTACAAAGAGGGGGAAGCAACCAAGATGTATGTCGTCCAACTCAACCTCAGACTCTTTCTTCCCGACCTATTTGACTCTCTGGCCGCAGTTATTTAGGTGGTATCCCGAGATTGAAGAGATCGAATTACTCCCCGGAACACACGAAAGAAAAATATGAACTAGGTAAATAGAAATGGAAAAGAGATGTTTCCAATTCATCAAAATCAGAAGCTTTTTCTACATCCATATGATCTACTAAAGTAGATCGGTATTGCCCATATAATGAAAGCAGATCTTGGTCCATGGAGTCCCAAGAAGGTAAGAACTCCAACCTGTCCGATGCTTCTTCGGCCAAATACAATATACAAGTGGGACCTGCACTATGAGCAAGCTGTGCGAAAAACCGCTTCTTTTTTCCGGTTCCGAAACAACTTGGGCGAAATGGGGTTCTACCGGGAAACCATGGATTTTTTAGTTTTCGCCATTGGTTACTGGTCGAGCCACTGGAATGGAATGAGATAAGAATCTCTGGAGATCTTTCCTCTCCACTTACTCGATACAGGCTTTCCCTCTGTAGAAGACTTCTTCCGAATGGCATAATTGTCCGACACTACGTTCCTCGATCTTCAAAGAAGACTGACTCCTCCTACTCCTCCTTCTCCTTTAGGATAGGATCGTCGTTGGTCCTTCTTTCACTAATGATCTCACCATTTTCTAGTAGTTCGCGCGAACGCGCGAGGGACTATCCTTTCTATCGCTTGCGCTTGCTTTTCACTCTCAAGACAACGGTCTTTCTCTTCTATAAAGCGAAGCAAAGCGCATGGCGCTGAAGTGAGACAATCGAAAGCACGGTGAAAGGAGTACTATCCAGGTGCGAAGAGCTCGATCCGGTTTAGTATCACGCAATTGCTAGAGCACGGGAGGATCGGGGAACAGATATGTCGATGAGGAAGAGTAATAACCGGTAAAGAGAGAAAAATCCCAGGGTTTGGAAAATCGTACCCGGATAGAGATGATGGTCTTCCTCTGATGTCTCCAAGCCGGCCATAATAGAATAGATAGAGCCTATTACAATAGAATCACATCTCGCAGAATCAATCACGTTTATTAGAAGTGGACAATAGAGTGGAAGCTGGGGAAATGGTTGAAATATCGCTCAACATAAAAAGAAACCTACTTCTTTGAAACATCAAATCCGGCGTAGAAACTGTTTGAAGGTGATTTGATGGCAGATATTCTGTGGGGAAAACGCTTGGACTTGGAAGAATCGCGTATCCCTGATCATCGACGATAAAGTGGGAGATCGCGTATCCCTGAAGATCGAAGAGCTTAGTGTGAAACGCTCAGGAAAAGAGAAAAACCAAGGACCTATGGAAGAAAAAAGTCGATGTGGTGTAGAGGTTTTTGATGTAGTCCATATCTTTATGCGCAGGATTGAGTGAATCGTATCAACGAGAAAATGGCGCATCGAACTGAGAGAAAAAGCCGCATGATGGTGGAATATGGCGCACCGCAATCAACGTATGTGAGTGAATGCATTGGCCGAACGGTCACGTTTTACCGCGTTGTCTCATTGGTAATGGGGCTAGAGCTAGTAATAGAGGTTACCCAGGCATAAAAAATGAAAGAAAATCATCTACGAGAGAGTTCCTAAGTTATGTTCCCACTGCGTGCTTCGAGGCCACGACAATGAAAGTTGCAGACATCAAAAAAAAGGGTTCAGAAAGCCTTTCACAAAGAACCTTACACAATAGGGCAAGCCCTAAATGAGTAAGGCCAAACTCAAGGCCTCAGATTCTCACGAAAAAGGCAATCAATGAAGTTGAATAAGCACTCCCAGCAGAATAATTGTATTGAGATTTCGAGCATAAAGAGAGATCTTTTCACATGGCGAGGAAGACTCTCATTAGCAGTCCTTAGGCCTCAAAGACAATAGCTTCCTTGTTCTAGTTATCGCTCCCCGGCTTCCTTCCTCCAACAGATGCGGATGAATTAGCTGCCGTTATTCTTTCAACATTTGCAGAGCTAACCCCTAAAGTGACTTCAGCCCCGTTAGAGCTAACTGCTGCTTCTTCTATAGCAAGTGCCGATCAGGAATCACTGCTTATTCGACCGTTAATGCCGTATGCCTAAAACCGAACCACGCTAATTCAATCTAATGGGCCCCCCTCCGCTCTGGCTAACAATTTGAATCGCCTTCTCCTGCCCTAGGACTCGTAGTGCACTCACTCCCTTTAGAGTTAGCTTGAGCCTACCTTTGCACACCTCCGTTACTCTTTAGTGGGTTTTTATTCTTTTATCTTATTTTCCTCTTCCTCGTTTGCTTAGTCCTTATTAGCGAGAGTTGAGTTTTGACTGAGAGTAGTATCTCCACCAGAGGAGTGCTTGCTTTAATTTAACAGGACGGTTAGCATCTATGCTTCTGCCGAAAGAAGGAAAGAATAGAGATTCACTCATAAGAGATCAGAGAGGGGACTAAGTGAGCTAGCCTACCATTACAGACCGTTGAAACTGGATTGGCTGTCAGTCTTTCTTTTCCGATCTTCCGGATGTATCGGTCAGAAAGGATGTCTTTGCTACTAGAGCGATGGAGGCATAGTTCTATTTTCTTCCTATATCCCAAAAGGGGAGGATCCGCTTCTGAGCTGAGCGGCCCACCTCATAGCAGGCAATAAACGAGATAAGTAAATAGGGATAGAGCAGCACAGACTCCGAACTGATAATGAGCTGAAAAGATGCCAGAGCAATAGCAGAGAAAGGGCGAAAGAAGTCAGCTATCGAGGAAATCACGTACTTCAATCAAGAAATTGCGTGAAGTGGAAGAATAGAGGTTGGCTCCAGTATAGAACTAAAATGGTGAACCTGCTCCTGCCGTTGGTTGACACAGCTTGATCCTTTAAATGATTCAAGGTTGATCCGATCTGCTGATCTACGAAATTTGCTTTTCACTGAATTTCCAATGCTTCCAGCTTTAGTTTGAATTGCTCCTTTATAACCCATCACCTACTTCTTTCTTGATTGACTAGGTCTTGCCCGAAGAAGGGACTGTTGATTAGCTCAATGTATCTTTCCGGATTCCAATTTATCTCGCCGGTGGATGAACAAGGAAAGCATGGAAGCTGACCCTGATGACTTTACTGTACTGATAAGTGGACAACGAAGCTAATACAAAATCCGCTAAGACCCATCTTTCCTAAGCCCATCCATACCGGCGAATACCAGCTCCTCTCTCTTAGAAAGGTAAAAACTTCCTCAACTACGTCGAGCCTTCCTGATTTTGAAGCATGACTAGAAATAGAAAACAAAAAGAACCTGATTACTTACATCAATCTCTTGAGCCCTCATGCAACCCTTTGAGAATTGGAACTGAAACTCGAACGAACCTTTTGCACAGGAACACTGGCAGAGAAAAAGCAGGACGTAATGTGCAAGTTGACTCAGGTGGGTCCATTCCTCGGTCCACCAGTAAAGGAATGAAAGACGAGATTGAGAGCCATGAGCCAATTATCTCAGTTGCTAGCTCGCTAGGTAATATGTAATCTGACGAAACCTTATGAGAAGACAACGAATCCCTCTCTCCAGTCAAGGGTACGAAGTAGAAGTCATAAAGATATTTTGCACGTACCTGTAGACAGTGCTAATATCATCGCAGAGGAGAATGAGGTTGCGGTGATATGATATCAAAACAGAATAAAAAGGAAAATGGCTTTGTCTATCATGGGAGAAGCCCTTCCTCTATCGAAGAACGAAGTCTCCTACCTTCACTGGTAGTCAAAAGATATCAACATTTCAAGTGAGCAGCACAGCCAGACCACGGCAGCATCCATTCAGAGTGAGACTTGAGACAACCAGAAAATCAACAAAATCAGAGCGTTGGGAAAAGTGAAAGAAAGAAAAGACCAAGCCCCAAAACCAACTACAAAGATGCACCGGCACCACTAACAATGAAGAAAGTGGTCATCCTACTATCACGTAAAGGTCACAGAGAGAGACTCCTCGATCGAATCGTAGAATGTAGTTGGTACCACGCATGCTCCTATTCTCAACAAGATTTGGAGGTGTTGGCTAAAGGAAAGGTAGCTTGCTTTTATAAACAAATCGAAGTGGTCCCTCAGCAGACTCGAGCAGTCAACAACGAATAAAGCTGGTTCAGTCACAACCTCACCTCACAACGGACAAAGGGCATAACCTCGTCACGAAATAGAGAAGGAGAATATTAACTTAACTCACTGAAGCATGCAAGCAAGAACCCCTTACGGACTCTGGAATTCAGTTCCAATCCGTCTTTCTTGCGTTCTGTAGGCGGGGACAGGATTCTATCAGGACGGATTTGAGCCTGATGAGTTCACCAATTCCTCTACCCCGCTTCTTGCCCCGCACCTTCTCTTTCTTTCTGCTCAGGAGCATCATCTTCTTGATCTTCTTTACAGGGCTTGGACCATGTCTCCCGAACAAGCTCAGTACATATGTCGCAAGCGACTTTTCTTCTCCAGCGGATAGAAGTTCTGGATTTTAGAAAAATTGGCTTTTTATGGTTTTTTGAGCTCTTGCTGAATCAGCTGTTCATGCTACCGATTCCTATCCCTAACTTGAAATCTCCTAAGAGAAGTCTTCAATAGAAAAAAATATAAGAAGCGAGTGAATAAAGCAGAATTGATTCAGACTTTCCTCTCGAAGCACTTTATGCTCCAGTCCTACAGTTGGATCAAAAGCCTGTCTTTGTCTTTCTCGGGTTAAGCTAGTAGTCCATTGGGTGGTGGGATCTCCTTATTCCTATTTACCTTGGCTGGGAACTGAAATCAAAGCCTAATCCGGGCTAATATGTCAAAGCAGTCATCTGAAAGCCTTCTCTAATTGTGGAAGAGAAAAAATGCTTTTTTCTTTAAATAGAGCTACTTTCCCTCTTCTCTTATTTCATTCACTCATTTCTCTAATTATCATTACCCCTTACCCTCTCTCACATTCCACCAAGAACTAATAGGCCTTGGCCTTCTACTAGCAAGAGGCCTTTAATTGCTTATATAAAGAGCAGATGGAGATCTTGTTCTTTCTTATTCCCTTATCCGTTCGGGACCCATACCTATGGTTCTCTCTCTATATGAGAATTTACAGGTTCTATTCTCACCTTGCAAACGTCTAGTTGACGAAGCGGAGTTCCTTTTAATACAACTCTTAGATTCTCAAGGTTTAGGAACTAAACTACAACTTTTAGCAAGTTAATCCCTTGTTAAGTTTTAATTTGATATTCATAGTTTTTCATCACATTGTTGATGTTGGGTTGTGAATCCTTGATTGCCTATTGTTTGTTCACTTAGTTTTCTATCACATTGTTGATATTGGGTTAAGTGATAACACTAGAAGAACTTGATTTTGAGCTTTCCTTGGGATGATTTCAAGATTGGTATTGGGTTCCTTAGCAAGTCTAAAGGGGTTTGCATCACCTATCTTCATGGGTGGCAGTACCACAAGCTGCACCTCAAGGACAAACAGGAGAGGGGTACTATCCTCACTCTAACTCTGGTTGGACATCTTTCCTAGGATACCATCCCACAGGTTATGATCATCATTCATAACCTTCTCTCTTTCTCATAGAGCAGAACGATGTTCTGCATCTCACTCTCCTCTGAGGGAGAGAACTCTGTCCTCATATACACTAGGCAATCATCAAATGTGACGCCTAGACCATCTGAAATCCCACACGGGAGACCAAATGGTTTGTCTTAGAGTGACATAGTCACTCACTCTGACTGTCTCATTCCCTTTTTGCCTTGAGGGTCACTAGCCCTCACTAGGAGTCTCTGACTCTATTGCAAGAGTTTATCCATACTCTGCAACACTAGCCATAGGCAGTAGCCGTATGAGTATACATCCTCTCTGGGTGTCCTCATATGGCACGCAGTTCTATCCATTTCCTCATGTCCTCACTGTGATCTGCAGTTTATAGGACTACCTTTTTTGAAGGGTGAATAGAATACTGCATTACCATTAGACCACTTAAGGTCTCAAACTTCTACCCTTTGCACCTAGCTCAGGTGAAACACATGTCCTAACAGGACATCCATCTGTAATACTGCCTACCTAGGAAGCTATGTCCCATTTTGGGACACTCAAGCATACTCAATTCCCTTCCATACTTGTGCCTTTCACTGGGTAGACACCATATCATACCCGTATTTCACTTGGCACCTATCAGTTAATCTGCCTATATTGGCAGCTGCAACCCCTTCCAGGGTGCTCACACTGACTTTACTTCCCAAAGTGTTAGTGCCTCTCACTTGAGTAGGCCCTCATCCACACTACATCTTGTCTTCCTCATTACATAGAATTTGCATTCTATGCCACTCTTTCCTTACTGGTGCAGGATTCTGAACTTGGTCTTTATGTATACCAAGGGTTGAGGTTGGCCTTTTCGTCTTTCCTCTTAGGGTCTTCTGACTAAGGAAACCCTTTCTTATCACATTTTATCATTCACTTTACCTCCATTACCCATCCCCTCAGGGAACACTGTCTCATCCCTATACCAAGATTCATCCTTTAGCACCAAAAATCCCCGTAGTCTTGGTTTTGCAACCAAGAACACTTATCGACTATTTGTACTCATACTCAACTCATGTCCCATACCATGAGTATAACCAGAACATCACATCTCACTAAACAAAATTGCAGCCAGCTCTACAAAATAACAAGACATGTATACAAAATTTGCTGTGCTTCTAAGGTTTCAAAAATCATTTTCTTTAACAAAATGGCCCAGACTCAAACACGACTCTGATTTGTCTAGCAACTAGGTCCCATCTTGGTAACCTAATGCTCTGATACCATCTTTGTAACGACCCAAACGGAATCGTTACCGGCGCT
Source organism: Hevea brasiliensis (assembly GCF_030052815.1). Classification (NCBI taxonomy): domain Eukaryota; kingdom Viridiplantae; phylum Streptophyta; class Magnoliopsida; order Malpighiales; family Euphorbiaceae; genus Hevea; species Hevea brasiliensis. The sequence continues at coordinate 21,066 of NW_026614962.1, forward strand.
ACAGGGAACGGGAAGTCTTAAGGCCACCGGAACCCTTAGCAAGCCTTTAAGGAGCAAGTGGGGCCCATAAGGTTTATCAAACAATTCAATAAATAAAACATTTATCAAATAATATGTATAAAAGAGGGCAAGCACCACTATACGAAAACATATAAAATATACCTGAGGCAGAAGGATCTTACATCTTTCTAACCCGAACCCGAAAGCCATTCCCATCATGGAACCCGTCTACCCGCTCATAGCTCCTACCCAATACCCATACCCAAAAACTAGGGTTTTTCTCTCTCGCTCACCGGGAGAATGCTCTCACTTGGATGCTGGCATGTGTTATTAAATCAGGTGATACACAACCAACCAGACCTCGGGGTTTACATGTGCCCGGGTTCTTATCCTTACCCCTCAAGGAAGGCATCACATCAGGCTGCCCTTAACGCGGAGCTCTCTTTAGCTGCTGTTCGATTTCACGTCTCAAGCTAATAGCTGTTGGATCCCTGGTACTCTTTAGAAGATGTGATTTACCCAATGAGCGACGGCCAAGCCCGAAAACCATACCTAAGCACTCGTCATCTCGCGTTCCCTCCTGGAGTTTATCGCCCAAGTCCCCAAACCGTAACCAACTATTATTTTGTTATGAACTAACCGCCGTGGGTCATTTGGAAACTCCTTACTGCTTCCCAGGAAGAGAATGTAGCTTCAAGAATGAGGCAAGGCCAGCCCTAAGTCTAAGTTGAAGTTACAGGGCTGGGAGGGGGGAGAGGCGATGGAGGGCCCCCCTCGGGGAGGGATTTAACGACGCTCTAACGATAGGGATAGGTTTGTAAATGCTCGACTTCCCTGTTCCGCTTAGTAGCACAGGCTTTCCTCTTCGAGTAGAAGGTAAAGGCGAAGCCTCTAGCTCATCCACTAGAGGTGGAGGTGGGTCTTCTCCCAATGAGAAGCCCCCAAAGAGGCGTGAAGAGGGAAGACGAATCATCTTCGAGGAATCTCTCAAGAAACTGGTCAAAGAATTAGAAGAGGTGTATAAGGAGACTTATCCGGAAAGGAAAAAGCCAAGCCGCACTCTTTGGCGGCAGGCAACCCTATCTATACTAGGAACCGACACTTTAAATTTTGTAAAATTCTATTCCCATCGCAGGGAGCTCCTCAACCAAAAGGCTAACTGCCAATTTTTTCAAGATATAATGAAAGTAATCGAAGAATTTTTGAGATAATAGTTTTTTTCTTCAATTACTTTCATTGGATCTCTCTATGAATGGAAAAGGGGTGCTTCGGATCGGGAGTAATCACTAGTGATAGGGAAAAAATCGTTGATCTAAACGATCGACCCCGGATGTAGTCTTCATTAGTCTTGCTTTTGTCGAAGACGAACCGGGTTACCAAAGTCACGATCAGAATAAAGGGTAGTTCGCTGGGCCTGTCTTTTTCTCCCAGAGGTGCTGGTTCGAATCCAGCTCGCGACAAGACCTTTGGTCATAGAATATCTCGGCGCCTCCGTTTTCTCGGATGACTCTCCATTTTTTGGCTTGTAAATACGGAGTAGAATTAAACCGCGTGGTGAATGAAAGAAGATTCATTGAATGAGTTGACGGGGTCTGGAGTTTACGCGCCAACTCCCACACTACCATTACGCCCTTACTCTCTTAAAGGGCTGAAGAAAAAGAAAAGAAGTCACTTAATTCCCGACTGACTAACTAAAACAAACCTGGCGCACTGTAGCATGAGAGCAACAGGGGCAAGACGGAGATTCGCTTTTTCAACAACTTTTTTATGTTATTTAATGGGTACCCCTTCTTTCTAATCTAAGGCGGTACACCGAACACCAAGTCAATCTCGATTATAGAAAACTTTCCTAACCCGAAAGATGCTTTTGATACTATCCTATCCAGGAGGAGGGGAGAGCATTTGCCAGATATGAATGATCTAAAAAATGGATCTTCATTTCCATATGTAGATGTCCTTTTCTTCAATGGAGAAAATCGAGATTAAAATACAAGACCTGGTCTCATCTGAGCTCTAGTAGGGCGATGTTTACCAAATTCGAAAAAAAGTGGCAATTCAAAGATTTCGTCTGGTATAAGGGTTAACTCGCGCGGTCTCATCTCCTTTCGGGGAGAGTCAATAATGACACCCTTTCCAATACGGATTAAGGGAACGACCCCGACCGATCCAAAGATCGAGAGGGAGCCACGACTGAGTCCACATAGCCAGAATTCGCTCGTAGTGCAAACTGGTCAAACCGAGCTAAGACCCGAAATCCAGCACCACCGATCCGTGCTAAGGTGGTTACCTGCCTTACCGGATACTTCATATGGACCGCCATTGGCCCACATGGATGGTGAGAGTTGAGTAAACTCTTGATTGAGATAGGACTGAGGTCCACCCCCCTAGCTCTAAATCTCTTAGCGAACTCGGCTGAGCCCGTGTGAAAAAGAAGGGATTTTTTTTATGAGATTTTGACTCCCAAATTCCTCGTCTTTTCATGTCGCCTTGGGGAGAAAGAAATAAATAAAGAGTTATGTAGCTATAACATGAAAGCAGACTCATAGACACCGGCTACTTCCTGATCAGCAATGACGGAGTCATCACCGAGCACAGCATACCTTTAAAATTGATATCCTTTTTTTATCGTTCCAAGTATGTAACTCGTAGGGCGCACCTCTTCTGCACACCACCCTATTCAATTCAAATAGGATGTGTAAGTGCGGGCCAAGAGGAATGATATCCGAGAGGTTGTCCAGCTACAAAAGAAAGCGAGGATCCGGGCCGCTTTAACCTAACATCTTTTAGGTTAGCGTCTGTCATTTTCCTTCTTCTTATCTTTTTCTTGTGAGAATCACTATGGAAATGACTTATAGTAAGTAGTAAGCTAAGCTGCAGGATGCTTCTGAGAAATTCCTTTGTAAAGGAGCTCTAGTTAAGGAATAGGCTCAATAGTTTCATTTAATCGATTTTGACGGTCTTTTATAATAAATTGTTTAAAACTCATATTCTACTGAAAAAAAGGCAAAAAGAAAGGGTAAGAAAAGACCTTTAGGGCTTTAGCTTACAATGCAGGTTCGAATCCAACAGCGAGCAAAAGAGCTCGCCTTAGATACATCTATTAGCACTTCACGAGTGCATTAGTTGTGGAAGGAGCCCGCTTACCCACTCTCCCTCCTCCCCCATTCCTAGGGGGCCTCATCTTCTTCGTGAGAAAAAGACTAAACCTTCAAAAAGAAGACAACTCAAAACCTTAGAAAACAAATAAGATCAAAAAGGCCATCATTAAGGCAAATAAGGCAATAGCTTCCGTTAGAGCAAATCCCAAAATGGCATAACCAAATAATTGTTTAGCTACTGATCGGAGTACGCCAATTAACCCCCGCCCCACCATAGATTAACGAGTTCCAGACACTGAACGTAATTACTACTATTTATACCCAATTCAGCTAAATCCATATATATTGTGGCGAGAAGATCAACATTGTTTGTAGGTACCAAAGTCTCAAGAATCTGATAGACAGATTTTCCATTTGGAAGTTCTACGCCATTGCTATTAAATAAGGGGGTTATAACTTTATTGGTCAGTTGCTCCTTGATTGTATCCGAAACTGACTCATCCACACGATCTACGTAGTTCTCCATGGTCAAATTTCGCAGCCTGGAAACTCTCCAACTCGCTAGTATGAAAATAAAAGACGGTAAAGCAAGTCCGGAAATTCTATCAATAAGATAGTTTAGAACTAAATCTGACATACTCATAGTGCATTCCACTTTAATGTAAAAGAAATTCAAATGTTATAACTCCAGATTCGGCACCGTCATCATTGTGCCCCTCGCCACCCTCAACTGCCACACCCTCACGGCTTTCCCGGAACTTTTTCAACTCAACAGCTCGAAGTGGAATCGAACCACGAAGGATTTTCAGTCCTTTGCTCTAACCAGCTGAGCTCTCCGAAAACAACGTTCGACTTGCATGTGTTAAGCATATACTATTCTCCTTGCTTCCGACTAAATTCTCCCTTAATTCCTACCCTGTCTTCCTTCCTTCGTACCCTGGGGCATTGAACTTTCTTCTCTTATGATATATCTTCGGAAGGTTTCACTATCGAAGAAGTTCTCCGTCAAAGTAGGAAATCAAAGTTCACGAGTTCACATCGCCTATAACTCACTCTCAACCTTAGGCGAGTTAACTAACTTTCTTTCTCTTATGATATAAAGAGTTAACATTTAACATCTGATCGAGTTAACAGGTGCAAGTTGGATTTATTACTTCACTATACGCTAACTATGCAATCCAGGGAAGAGAGAATATTTCTTCTTTCCAGTTCCATCTCATATAGCTGCAAAAGTTACTAATTGAATTTCCATTCCTAAGGGATCAGTCAAATTGAAAAAGTTGCAACTTATATACATGCAAAATCTTCTAATTCATTGTAGATCTTATAATTTTTCATTGAAAATGTTGTAATTCACTGAGAAATGTAAAAAGTTCCTAGACCCAGGAAGGAATGAGACTAAAAGGAGAGGAATTTATTGACTCGAGAGGGTTGCCCGAGAGGAATGAAAGTAAGATCTCCAATCCACAGAAACCCGTATCAAAGCTGGAAGAATTCGTTGCCACTTTCTGCTTGCTTCTGTTTTACTCTGGGAAATGAAACTTGCTTCTTTATCTTTATACAGAAATACATAAAAACGAATCATAACGAAAGAACTTTACTTTCCCTGGTGGTAATCGGTTCTCAACGACATGAGGGATGGGATTTTTGATTTTATAAGATATTGTAACCCCCATAGTCGCTAAAGCAGACTCATACACCTTGCTTACTTCCTGATCGGCGATGACAACATCATCACTGAGTCTACCTAAGACGACCATACCAAAATAGGGTGAGGCGAATAAGGTAAGGAAAAAGAGCGCATTCGAGGCATGAATCCTATTAAACTTCAAAGGGAAATCCCCCGGTCTTCAATCGATTGCACCGTCTTGATCAAGTAATTAATAGATGAGACGTGGAGTTTTCTTTCTTGCTAGGCAGATTACTGTTGTCAATAGTATGTTCAAAAATCATTAATCAATTTCTTGCTTACCGAAAGTCCTTCGCTTTTTTCTCTTCTCGGAAAGGATAGTTTAGGAAAAAAAAATCAGACTTTGCGGGTAGAGTTCCGGCTTTGGCCCGTTCGGTTTACTTAATTATTCGAAAAAGAGGGAGCTTGTCCTAGCCGATCCAGTCGAGTACGTTCTGGCTCGTATGGAACGACTGTACGTACCCGGTTACCTTAGCCCCCGGCTTAAGAAAAACAGAATTTTCAAGGCCTGTATCTAGGTAGACTGAGATAAGCTTCTGTTATTTTTCTTCTTTCTTTTTTGCTTGATTCCGCTAGCCCTTCCTCTCTGTCAACTAGAAGGTAGAGTATAAGGCAAGCAAGGAACTGATTGACCTCTAATAAAGAGTCTGACTAGCACCCGGAAATCGTAGTAAGCACTTTTCCGGGTAGTTTTTTACTAATAGACTTGCTTACCGTAACCTAGCCTATTGATGAAGAACTACTATTGCTAGCTAGGGGATTCATGCTCCTATAAGCAGAAGTCGAGTGCTCATCGAAACAAAGCGGAGGACTCACTCATTCGACTAAGAATCTGGGAATGAAGAGGTGGCTGATGGTTGAGAAACCACTACTACTATAGAGACTGGTTCAACTCCCCTTCGTGAACTGAAGAACAGGATCGGTTGTTTAGATACCCAGGAAATCCTTGTTCTAGCTCTTTCTCCTCCCCGGGAATCTATCTGCTGGCGTCGCCATCTCTCGACTATGAAATTCCGATGATTTGCCCCATTTCAGAGCCAAGCGGGGAGACTGCTGACCAAAATCCCTCATGCATCTGTCTGGATCGGGTCGAATAACTCATAGGTTCAGAAAGAAAGATCAGGTTCTAAAACTAAAATCTCCTAGGCAAGGGCTTACTAAGAGATCTTGCATCTTTTATAGAGTGCTTCTTATGTCTTTTCATAAGCAGAAGTATGAGTATAGCTGCTCTTCCCCTAGTCTTAATCCCACTTCTTATCCTTATCCCTCTTAGCCTTCTGTTTACAGGTAGATCTCTTAGGACTGGTATGACTCTTATACACTACGTGTATAACCTCGTAACAGCCTCTGTCTTTTCACGGCTCCCACGTTAAACAACGGCCCCTTATAAAATAGGGCAGGGAATAGGGTTTAGATTGGCACTGGAATACAAACAACTGGATTTAGCTTTCTACCACTCGCTAGAAAGGAAAAAGAAACTACTAGTCATCCATGGGCAAATCATCCTTAGGGATAGGCAACTACAATTGAAACTGTCTCGCTTGTGGTTGTCAAGGGGGTCGCAAGACCGAATTTGCCCTAGAGAAAAACTAGCCTAATGGATTGAGAATCACTCCTCAGATAAGGGCTTACAGGGCAAAAGAAAAGATTGGAAAGATCCTAGTATAACCATCCCTTCCATAAGAAACTGCTTGATAGGCAAATAGATAAACTGCATAATTAGACCATGTACAAGATCCTTCCTCTAGCCCTTTACCCTTTGATCTTGCTTGCTCATTTGACGGCCTTAATGAATTGAAAAAAGAGAGCCCTTAGAGAGGGATGCTGATAGACCTGAATGAAGATGCTATGGGACTGATGGAAAGTCAAAAACTTGATCGAAAATAAGTAAAAAGAAAAAACTTTCCACTGGACCGACATCAAAGCACTTAGCACTCACCAATAGATTAACCTTTCTTCTACTACTAGATTCAAAAAATCCCCGCTTGATGGAAGTAGCATCAACTACTGATACAGTGTGAATAACAGGAATTTAGACTCTTTCTACTGCGCCTGCTGGATCGAATGGCGGAGAACTGGCACTGAGAGAAAGCAGCATATCATATTATATAAGGGAAAAATCTATCTTTTATCGTGAGCCCTCCTCTGTTGAGACTGCCCTGGCCTGAGATCGTTACAACGGGAGATCGGGAGTTAGCTCGCTTAGAGGGGGAGCGCGAGAAAGAAAGGGCTATGTTTTGGCTGGCAGGAGATAAAATAAAATTCAAACTCACTTATCCGTGGAACCTGCACCAGATAGTACTGCATACTTATACCTACATACTTAGACTGTGACCAATCCTCTGGTAAAGAAATGCCACTCTTGATAAGGGAAATAGCGAGAACCGGGCGGGCACTGGAAAAGAACATAGAGCGAAGGCCAATAGCGGGTACTGCCACTACTCGTACAAAGGCTTAGATGGGTTTAGGGGCTATAGTATAGGGCTTACACTCTTTCTTGTCATTTTCATTTTCACTTCCTTCGGTAAAGGGTAAAGATAGCAGCTTTTTGTACAGCCTGTAAAGCTCTTCCCCGGATAAAGACTCTTGCTACAGAACGATTCCTACATTATTTGACTTGCTACCGGAGAGATAAAGAAAGCGAACTCTATTAAGAAACGTAGCTTTTGCCGACACACCATGGAAAGAGACTAGCTTTGAGCCCTTGCCGCCCTAGAAAACATCTATTCTTCTTCTGCTTAAAGGCCTGCAACCTATTCTCATATACATACATTATCGGACCTTTTGAATAAGAGCCAGGAAGACCTTATTCAAATGGAACATTTTCGTATAGAAGATGTAAAACAAATATTGGGAATTCTAGAAATAGAAAAGCATTTTGCAATTGATTTCTCAAAGAATAAATTTTAAATCTTAATGCAGGCATTTCATATCTCGTTGAATCAGTCTTTTCGCCACATCGCGTATAACGGGAATCGAACCCCCTCTGCTGCTGGCGGGCGGATGGAGAATGTTCTACTTTGATCCAGCAACTTGTTAGGAGTAGGTTTTGGCTTTCCTTTATGTTATTAGTAAAGCGCTAACGAGCAAGAAAACGGATGTGGTTAGCGCAACGGCTTTCGCGCAGCTCAATCCGTTGCTTGTTCTATAGTAAGGGGCTTTTTCAATAAGGCTCGCGTAGGGGCGCGCACGTTTTTTGGCTCTCTTCGCTCCACTAGCCTTGATTGGCGGATGGAAGTACCGAGGTGCGTCTGGTGGTATCGTATAGTTGATCACGGCTGCATTTAGGAGCTTCCTTCGTCACCCTCTTCTTAAAGCCGGCGGGGATCTCACTTTCGAAAGAGAGTCTCGACGTGGTCCAGGTATATAAGCTCCACTCGGGCAAGGAAGTATGGATCAGATATAGCTACAGCTGGCCCAGCTATTGGCTATCTGACTCTTCCGCTGAAGCGACAGAACCAACTGCATAGACTGTATAGTCAACAGAAGCTGCTGGATCGTTGGCTAAGGGTGGTTGGTAGCATGGCTCGGCTTAGCCGGCAATGGGCTTGCTTATGGGTCAAAATCGGGGTCTCGGTCTTGAACATCCTCTTCTCGCCTCGATCACGAAGGTCTGCCTATGGCTCTGTATCTACCTCTGTCCACCGGTGCTTATTCGACTGGATAAGCTGCAGGATCAACGACTGGATCAATGGCTTAAACTACTGCTTCTTCAACGCTTCTCCTGCGACTGCTGCTAAGGCAGGGTCAACTCGGTTAGCTCACACTGGATCGCTATCCCGATCTTTAGCTACCCCGTTGGTTGATTTGCCGCATCTAGTAGGGTTTGGGTCAAGGTATGCTGCTGGAATTTCCCCCTCTAGTGCTGGTGCTGCGCTATGAGAATCTTGAATGAGGTTTGGATTTTGAATCAAAAGCTATCAGATGTCTGATCGCGTACAGAATCTATCTGATCCCGTGCCACTGGTGAATTAGACCCCGCTTCCTTTCACTCCGCTAAAGAATGCCTCTGCGGCCGAATACAGAGTAAACCTCTGATTCCGGAAGGGTGGGTCTCGTCAGGTAAGGATGAATACGATCTCCTTCCCCTACTCCATTCCCCTGCTTGGCTCTAGCCTTGTCCGGACCCCCACCTCTTTGAGTTTTCGCCCCCTGAGTTGCGCTCTTTGTCTCGTCCATCTGAGGCCGACGGGTGCGTCACATCCTTTGTTTGTGAGCGAATCTCTTCGCCCTATGCTGAGTCGTAGTTCTATTTCGCTTGGGCTGCTCCTTAGTCGTTGGCCTCCTTTGGTTCTTGGCCGTAACACTTCTCTTGCGTGCGCAGGTTCCCCTAGCTCTGTTCATGGATCCATTCTAAGACTAAAAATTTAACTATTCTTAAAGTGATAGCTCTTACTCCTTAAGACAAGTGTTGACTCTTACTCCTTCTTCTCGTTATAGCTCAAATTCCTACTTCTTATAGCTTTTCCACCTGCTTTTAGCCCTTCCCAACCACCTATAGAAAATGGACCCAATGGTGTGAGTGAAATCTATTTCAGTAGAGCGTATGAGCTGTCCCTAGGTATAGCCCTCAATGGTATCAGGGAGTACTTCGACGTTGTCATTCCAGTATAAATTGTAATGTCATGTTCTGTTGAAGAAGTTTTCACTTGTTTATGATCTTGCGGAGAATACGTGCCATTTCTTTGTTTCCTTCCATGGTGATTGATTGCACGCTATTTCCAGCTGCCTGTCTGTCCTGTTTCACTAATGAATCTGTCTTTCCTTGCCTCTTGATTCGTTAGTGTCCAACATTGGTTAGTCTCGAATGGATTGAATCGCGAGCCGAGCGAGGCCCATATAAGTGGAGTTACCCAATGATACCTGAAACGGATGGCTAATCTATGGTAAAGATGACGTCGACACAAGGCGGTTGAACACTTGTGAATCACTCTACTCAGAGGGTCATGAGACTCTAAGGACGAGAACCAGGCGATTCTAACAACAGAAAGCAGTCGCTAAAGAAGAAGCCAACCCATGTAAGGGAGAAACCGTCAAAGAAGAAAGAAAACTATAGCTCTCGGAATGAGTACCAAAAAGCAGGGCGATCGTGTCAATATCTTCAATTCTGCTTTTTCGTGGAAATGCCGTTCACTCCTTATTATTGAGACAAGAGATCAAATAACGGACTTCCTATGAAGCATTTAGCCCTATCTACCTACTCCTAGAAAGAAAAAAGCAGCGCCAGGGAAGGAAAGTGAAAGAGATCGTTAGCACACTCTAATCAGAAGAGAAGGCGGGGCGAGCAGCTCTAATCTCAATGGACCCTCTTGAGCTTTGCTTCATTATTTCCATTTCTGTTAGAAAAATAGCTTGTAGAATAGGTATGATACCATCGGTTTTTGTTCCTATCAGGATTGCCCCCAAAACTCGTATTTTCAAGATTTTTATTGCTATAATCTAACCGTCACGGTGAATCATCAGACTTATCTTATATCTCCTACCCCCCGGTTCTCGTTGAACCTCTAAAAACAATAAGCAGATCAGCCTCCGTAAAGAAGGTAGCTAGCCGAGTAATATGAAGGTCAGACTCTTCCTTGATTTATATAGATCTATAATAGACATTAAAACATTCAAAGCCAATAATTAACTCTTTTAACAGGCCCTGAAGATAGCCTAACCACTTCGTTAATGCTAGCCTAGCATAAAGCCCCGCGGGTAAGTACCTCAAGCCATTTTATCAGGGGAGGAAGAATTCATCCATAGCACTTTGGATCAGAGGCAGACAGAGCTGCTATCGAAGACTCAGCAACGGGCTTTTAACCACTGAATTTCTCAATACGTTCAATCCGGATCTGTTGCACTTGCTTTCATGTACGTTACAGAGAAAGAGGTTAGCAAACACTCCCACTCGTTCAGTCTGCTACCCAAGGAATGTCATGCTTTGATCCGTAGGAGACAAAAGTGAAAGAGAAGCGCAATCTCTATTAGAAAAGTAGCATCATACTGGTCCAGCTCCGTAGAAATAGAAATGCCGACGCCCACATTCACTACAATCTTAAGGGAACCGCTCACTGTTCCTACTGGGTGGTGGACGGACGGAGTTTGCTGAGTAGTCATCTAGATGATCTTTGTACCATTGTTATTGATCCAAGTCTTAGGGGAACCGCTTGTCATTCACAGAAAATAAGCATAAATAACCTTCCTCAAAGTGGTACCCAGGACTAAACCTCTTGTAAATAGGCATTCCAAGGCGAAACAGAAGAGAAAGACTCGCGCTCAAGCAGCTGAGCGGGTTCGACATCTTCTACGTAGAGCTAATTCAAAGGTTCAGTTATGAGGAACCCCAATCTTAATAAACAATTAATGAGAAAGCTGCAAAAGGAAGGAGTGTATCGTCGTTCTGTAGTTCATTGATTTCATTCAGTATGATCGTCCTTCCCGATTCACAAGCCCCTATTCAAAGAATCGACCGAAGCCCCATTCGTGTGAGTCTTTCTATATTGCATTTCTTCCAAGCCTGGCTGGATCAGCTTCATAATCTGGACCGGGTCGCTCCCATTAGCAGGCATTTTACGTCTTTCTGTTGCTATTTGAAACAGACCTCCTCTCCGGCTCTCCGGATTCGTCATCTTCGGGTTCGCCAGGTTTCAATCTCTCTAGGGAGGTATTAATGTACGAGCTGCTATTTCCTTTTGAAACTAGGATCACTTTCTCCCTTTGTTTACGATTTTGCTTGAAAGCGATCGGCACTCAATTACATTACTAACTTACACTACGCCATTCTGGTTCTGGTTCAGTAGTTCTTCACTTCGCGAAGTCCTCTAGTCTCGATATTCTCAATGAAAATCCCTTGTTTCTCTCTTAAAATGATAGTGACTGTTTAAGCCCCATACTCCGACATGACAGGAGAGAGCTTCAAGTTGGAATGGGTCGATAGGATCATCCTTGCTTCGACCCTACCTAGAGGAACCGAACTCACTCAAATGGCGAAACTCCCTTTGACTATAAATCGTAATCTTCTATCTTCTGTTCAGCCAGCTTAAATCGTAGAAATGAAATAATGGAAATAAAGACAGGACCTATATTTACACGTGAGTCGCCTGCATGCTTATACCCCACCCCAAAGAGGGTCATTTGCGCTCTATCACTGATCAGACTGAATTAGCACCTTTTTTAGCACCGGGGCTTTCAAGGCTCCGAGTAGTACTTCGTTCTCTTTCCATATAGTAAGAAGTGTACAAGTAAAGAGCTACTACTCACGAGAAATGTAAAGATTGGATGCGGCCCTGAAACAGCATGTTTCGGTTGTTGGGGCAAATACGAAGTAAAGGACAACCTTTCGAACGTAAAAATTTAATAATTAATAAAGCACGAAGTTAAGATCCATCTTTATGAGAGGAAAGGTCCTTCTCGATTTACGAACCTGAAGTCTTGAATTTATACCTTAACTCACCCACCTATGGCGAGATGTTCGAAGGCCCGTTTCCAACGAGATAGCTGAGAACTTATACGTGAGAGAATGATTCCGAGGATTGCCCTTACCTCATAATGGTAAATTATAGAATGATGCCAATCCTTTGAGGAGTAGGATTTGAGAGAAATTACACTCTTATATTACATTACGAAAAGTAAGGGCCACTTCATTGAGAAGAACTAGTAATTACCAGTTTGATTCGTTTTTGTCTTACTCATTAGTCGTCACTGTCTTCGATATCGGTTGGAATTGATTATTTAGGGGGCTTCGCCTACTAGCTCACACCCTTTGCTATGACCAAACATCCCAAGATGAGCCACTAGATCTAATTCGGAAGAACTCACTAAAAGATCGCCGTCCCGATGCCCTTTTTACGTTACTTCATCAGTTGATTCCATTCGTATCGCCGTGTAAGATCGAAAACTAACTCACTAACAGGGGGCATTAAATCCCCCATTTCCTCTACCCGGAGCTTCGCTCCCACATCAGTTGAATAAGAGACAGATCACTCAGAACTCCAGCAAGAATGCCATAGTAGAGATTCGATTTTATAACATACGTATATACAAGGCTCAAACCCCTCCTCTTCAATCAGTACGTAGGGGAGAAGGGTAGACCCCAGTTTTTCAATCCTTTACTAGATACAGATGATGTAGACAGAATACGAAGATTCTCCCAGGGTCCGCGATAAGTACCCAATCTAATTGGAAAATTCCCATCATCTTCAACTTAGCCGGTTCTCGCTCTTTATAGCAGCTTAGCCCGCTTCGACCAGGAATCTGTCAAGCTAGTAGCTAATAAGAGAGTCTCACCCTCCCGCGTGATCCCGCAGCGCAAGCATCTATCGATCTCATCCATAAGGAAGATCCTGAGTTTTCATTTTTTAAGTTGGCTCAAGATGGCCTTGACTTGACTTTTTTCTTAGAAAGAAGTTTGAAGGCATGGTCTTTAATAATCTATTCGAGTTATCTGAAAGAGCCACTAGGTATGAGAACATGCTCAGAGAAGAGTCACATAGAAAGAATACAGTTTATGGCACTTATTATCAAGATCCAGTAATTTTTGATGTTGATGTGGCTGAGTATTAAAGGGTAATCTTGTAGTTTGTTACATTCTAGTTAAGAAAGATGTTCAGGCACAGAGGTCCCCGAAGACAAATGAACAAAGGAAATCGCCAGATTTTTTTGAATAAGACTGAGTCAACATGTGCTTAGTTCCGGGCATTCATACCCAATTCGCTATTTCACTTATATGCTCCGTTATCCTGTCCTTTTTTTTTGTCTTCCTCCCGACCCAGATGTCTTCGTTGAGGTAGTGTCCTCGTCACCCGAATAAAGTGCTGATTGTCTGCGCATTCCCTTTCTGTCCTTATAGGCCTACGCCTTCTAATCTAATCCTATCAGTTCAGTCAGCGAATAACCCTCCAGCCAATAATCCTTGTAATCGGTTGACTACCTCCCGGCTCAAGTAATTATTTTTTTTTTGTTTGGTCTTTGACCGAGTGAAGTAATTTCCGTTTGTGTGGCACGAGCGATGTAAAATGAAATCTTGTATCGAGGATATGCGGATGCGGTTGTGGAAGCATTTTTCCTAGCGGCTAAGGAGCAATTGCCTTGAGACTGTGCTAACTCCCCCTAATGCTTAAAACTTCACTTAAACCTTTGAGTCATCGCCTAATCCTTTCATTCTAATGCCAGTAGAAAGAAAATCTATCTAATCGAAGTCCAGGGCCTAATCCTTGTATTGGTTCTTGACTTTCTGTGTAAGAGCCCCGCAGGGAAGCCCCATCAGGCTAATGCTCTCCGTACGCCCTATCGTTTAGTCGTAGAAGGTCCATAAGGATTCCAATCGGCTAAGTCTTGTATTCCGTCCTAGCTTTCGATTTCTTCGTTGAAGGAGTTAAGTGCCCCATTATTGATGCGAGCGATCTAAAGCTTATTCCATTACGATACGACATTCTATCTCTTTTTCTATTAGCTATTCTGTGTCAGTTGGTCTCTCATTTTCAGTTGATGTGGAATAGCCATGTGGGGAACCCTCATCAGGAGAGAATTGCTATGTCTGTCGGAAAATCGTTATCTACGAAATTACCAATACCCAATAAATAGACTGAAATCAAGGAGAATCCTTCCCTTAAGCTAAGCCGCCCACCTAAGTCCTAATCCTTCACCAAAGAGTAAAATCGTATCCGCCTCTCAATCAGTCATCGCCTACTCCTTCTAATCCTATCGGTCAGCGCCTAGTCTCTTTCGAAGTGCTCGAAGTCGGCTAAGGTTCATTGGTTGCTGCTTTGTCCCTCGTCACCCTAAGAGAGGACTGAGTTTGTTCCTGCGCGAGTATTGTTGTAAGGTGGAATGCTTTCCCGCTTTCCAAGCTTTCGGGGAAATTTGCTTTGCCTTGAGGTCTTCTATTCCGTATAGTAAGCCCGGTTGGCATATTGTTGTATGAAAAGGAGTCGATTACCTATTTCCCCTAGTCCCGAAATCTTGTTTAACTTGATCTTAGTCTTCCCGCCCAGCACGTCTTCCTAAAGTGGTCGATGTAGGTTATGGGATTGCGCTTGTAGGACAATTTCCGTATCGCCTTTTTCCTTCCTTAAGAGAGCTAAGCCTGCTTCAAATCAATATTACCTCGTGCTCGTTCGTCTGTAATCTGCTTAGAAAAACCCAACATAGAATTTCATCTTTCTTCGTGACCACTTGTGTCAGGATAAGGAGAGGAAAGGTAACTAGGAAGTTACTCCAATCCCTCGAGTGTGCCGGAGGGAACTAGTTGGACTTTCCCTCTCGAATATGCCTAAGAAAGAAGATTGGAAACCTTCAAGATCCTTCTTTCCTATATCTTTAGGAAACTCCTCTCCAGGCATACTAACTAATAACTAATGCGAGTTGCGAGTCAGTCTAGTTAGTTCCCATGGAAGTCAGGTACTAACTATTGTAGTCCGGTAACGCTCGTCGAGAACAGGCGTCCTACTCTAATTAGGATAACGCATGCACGCTTGGCGCTAACGGGCGGTTACTACACGCGCTACGGCTTGCGCTATTATATATATAAAATAATCGGGTTTCCACCAGGGGAAGGTCTCCCTTGGCCAATTATACTAAATATGACATTGGTTACATTAGATTGGAATTCGTACTCTATGGCGTCGCACGGCGTAGCCTGACGGAAGGGAACCACCACCTTGTAGGGCACTTTTTTTAAAAGAGTAATTGTCTTTGCTTATTCCTCGGTGGGGTTACGTGCTTTGCTTCTGGTTCCATAATTGCTTCAATGGCAGCTTAGAGTTCCTGGATATTGATCTTGCTTTCCCTATTTCCTTCTATACCCGCTCCTGTCTTTTTCTATGCGGGATAAACTTGCTATGCTCGCTGTTGTTCGTCCGTTTCCAGTTGGGAAGGTAGCAAGGTTCGTTGTCCTTTCACTCGATCGGAGAGGGGGGGCCCAAGACGGGGAACGGCTAGCAGCGATAACACCAACAGCTTTAATATCGGGTGTAGGAGAAGAAGCCGATAGGGGGGGAGGTAGCGAAGAAGACTTGAGCAAAGTACTTTATTATAGAAGAAGATGTTGCTATGAGTGAGTTCGCCATTGTCTATGGGTCGCTCACGTCTAAGAGGGCAGTTGAAGAGTTCCCGTGCCCTGGTGGAGCCCCTAGAACCTTAAACTGCTGTTGACTATTCCCTGCCTTTGTATTGCTAGAATGCTCGAATCAGCGGAGCTCATTAATTGAGAAAGTCAAGCATGTCAGCACGCCCCCTACCTATGTAGTCGGCTTCCCGGTAGTTTGCGAGATTAACCGCTATTGGAATCGGTCTATCTAAATGGCCTATCTCCAGATGTATGTATTCTTGAAGTGCATTCACATCTGTTTCCTTTCCCTGGAAGGCATCCCTTATTCGATTCCTGCTAAAGTACGGGGTGCTAATAGCGGGATGCTAAAGAAAAGAGATGGCTATGGCTATGAGACTAGTGCAATCAGGTAATCGACCAAGTACCACATACATGAAAAAAAGAGCATTCCTGCGTACTTATCCACTGGCATTGAAGGAGAAGAATGCCGACTATTTCCCAAGGGTACGAAATACGGCTTGCCCGATTCTTATACTATGGATGCCTCACTCCTCACCGAACCAGAATGGCACCCGCTTTGTGCTTGCTGAAGAGACAGGCAAGCATTCCCTTAGTCCTGCTTTGCCCAACAATGACACTGTGTGTGCTGCTACCTCTCGTGCTGGGACTTCTTCACCTACTGCACTTCCTGCCAAACCACGCTTTTATACTTACTGCACGAGCTGTGACCATTGACAAGAACGAGTGCCCTATACTTCGTAGGAGGGCTGCAGCTTTGAAATCCAACCGAGCCCCTTAGTCCAAATAGAAAGAGTTCTCTGGGCCGATTCACCTTACACCTAAAACACCCTCCGCCCTGGATACTGATGAAAAATCCATTTTTTTCCCTCCCCAGAGCTAGGGGACATATATTGCTCGGATTATTCGTTCACAATTAAGACCAGGTGCTCATACCCAACAACGGAAAGAAAGTCAGACTTCGAAACTAAGACAAAGACGCTTTTAAGCATCATTCAGATCGATAAAGTCCGATCGAATAACCTAAGCTAAGGGAAAAGGATTTCGCCCTAAAGCGGGCTGATTGTTGTTTTGGGGCACTAAAAGTTGTTCTTAGGCTAGGCTGCGCTTTTACACCTTTCGGTAAACCCGGAGTAAAGGGACAAAGAACTTCTCGCAAAAAGACCACTTCGAGCAGATGTCACGCCCTCGGGACACTACACCTATCTATGTCAATAGATACAGACCATCGAGTAGTGCGACAAACAGGCGGGCACGCCATCCAAGTCTTTCAAGTCGGAAGTTGATCCGTGACTACGCATTGCTCCTTTGGAAGGGCAGGGTAAGATATGGAAAGGAAGCCCTATTTCACGGTAAATAGCATCGGAGCTCGTCTCCTACCGGACTTTCTTTTTCGGGCTTTCGCGGAACCCCCCGCTAACGCAGCATCAGTGGTGCTACGAGTCGGCCTCAGGAGACAAACCTCTTAGAGAATTGTGCTCGCTAGCCTTCCACGCCATCGGCTTATCCGGTCCCGCACGGGTGCTTCTTTAGAAGAATCGGACAAGTGCCCGACGGGAGGCTTTTGACCGGGCGCATCCTGCCTGATCTCCTTTGGCTCCATTCTTTAGCAGTCAAAGGCATTGACATTCAATCCCTTTTTCTTCTCTTCTATTCTATTTTACGATGCTAATATCGAGAGTTTTTCACTGTAAATAACTGAACCTGTAAGCGTTATAGACCACTTTATAGCCTGTCCAAAAGGTCTTTCATGTGTTAATTTTAGTCGCTTCTTGACGGATGCGGAAGTCACCTTTCTCTTCCCATTGGGTAGTCACTACCGCTTCCTACGATTACACGATTGCCCGAACAAAGCATCCTAAATGCCGAGGGGGAAGAAAACTGGCACGAGTGAGATGTCACTTATTAAAGCAAAAGCCAGAACCCTAGATGCCAAGATCCACGGGCACCCCTAAGGCTTGGTGAGCTAGGTTTAGTGACTGGGGCGGACTTCTATTCTATACCTGTCCCCTTCTTAGACTATTATAGAACCTCCTCGAAGCAAGGAAGGGAATGAATCAGAATAGGCTCGGGAGCTAAGAGAGATTGGAAAGGTTTCAATTCAATTAAATAAGAGTGTTTCACGCGTCTTTCGCTGTCTGTTATTAGAAGAAGGGCGGGATTGGTTTACCGAACCACTAAGTTAACTGAACTTGAATTTCTATACCCGGAACATGGATAAACATCTTGAATCCTTCCGGGTCGACTTTAGAAAAAAGGAACGTCTTTGTACCACTTTTCTTCTAATTATGTTATGATTTAAAACCTCAGTACCTGACTCAACTTGCGCACTAGAAAGCCCCTACTTCTTGATTTACCTGACTAGAAGGACGTTGCTTTCTCTTGAAACGAAAGGGACGCTTCCGTAAAGTAAAGAGCAGAAGCACAGAAAAAGAATACCAAAAGATCTCCGAAAAGAGTTTATTGGCCTGATAAGAGACCAACCCCTTTTTAAAATAGATAATTCAATAAGCTGTGAGTTCCGATGATGTTGACGTTAGTAGCGCTTCTTAAAAGAAAGGTGCTCTATCAGACTTAAGCAAGGATGTCACATACTTAACTATTATACGATATTTTTCTTTAGTGAGACTCAAAGTAGGTCAGGGAAGGACAGGATACCACCAAGTAGTCATATGTAACCTTCAGGGGTCTTCCTGTTCGTGAAGAATCAATTCTATAACTAATGAATAGCCTCTCCATTTTTGCCAGCCCAGCCCTTTTTATTTCTTAGTCATGTGAGATAAGGGCAATTTTCTATATCCAAGCAGTACCAGTCAAAATAAGGAGCGAAAAAAAGAGCGTATGGTCATTTGCTAAACCTAAGCCTTGGTAGTTTTCAAGGTTCATACAAGGACTTTTTTTATCCTAAAGAGAAAGAAGAAGAAAAAGCAGTATTTCGCGGACCATCACTGGAAAAGAAATTGAGCTGTAGGCATCAAGGTAAGGGACCGAGAAAGTATACTGCAGCAGAAGCGGAATCGGGTTGAAAGGTAAGGATAGCATGATTGACTGCTTGCGGGTCCCTTGGATCATGGGCCACAGCTACTTGGGCCGCTGAACATCATTTGGATGTGCCGAGGCTATATGGGCTTAGGCCTTTTGATGGCTGTCATTTTCTGGGCTATTTGGATAGACTCAGATCCTTTCATGTAGGAGATGGATGGGCTCGGATCCTTTGCATGATTTCATGTGAGGAGCCACCTTTGACGGGCTTTAAATTTGGACAGATCCATCGTGCCTTCTTGCATGGGCTTGGGCTAGCTTGCTTCCTCTGACTTGGATTCTTTGATTGTGCTAATTGCCATGTCATTCCCTTTGATTGCTAATAAGAAGGTAAGTAGCTTCCTTGTGGATAGCTGCACTTCCTTCGCTTCCGGCTTCTTTCAGTCCTCAAGTCGAATCCCAAGGTAAGACCTAAACCACTAATTCCGTCTAATCGGCTTGGCCTATCTCCAGGTATTCCCTAAAAAAGAATGTCATCCAGCTCCTCATCACTGTCACTCTTTCTGGCATCTAGCTCAACGGTATCTGGTTCAATGTTCGCTAATGTCTTTCGTTCGATGTGGTATTTTGATGTTAGGATGAAGATTCAATCCGAAAAAACGACCTATAAGACAAGACAGCTTAAGCCCAATTATTCTAAGCCTATTTCATTTTTAATTTAGCCTTACGCTGATTCAAAAGTAGCTCCCATTCCTCCAAGAGAAGAAATGGCACCAACATCGGTCACTGAAGCACCTTTCGTCACTGAAGGAGCCCGGCAACAGAGTTGGATAGATGCCATGAAGCTTCCCCCCTCCCTAGGGTGGGCTTTCCTCCGAAACTTATACTGCATGTGCTTAGCTTAGGACTGCAAATCCTAGTAGGAAGAAGGAATTACACGCGCTGGAATGGCACACTTTCTTTCACTGGTTTGATCATTGGATGCAACGGCACTGGATCGCGAGGAGAAGAACAACTAAGTCGAAAGACTAACACTGTGGCTGGAAAGAAAGAGAACGACAACTCCAGATCCTATTAAATTTCGTGATTTCATCCCTCTCCTTTCATAAGTAATTTCATCCCTATCCATAGCTTTCGTGTCTATCCTGCCGCTTGATTCCACTGCTGCTTATATATATCCCTTTTGCCCACTTTATTAACACATAGTAAAAAAAGGCTATAGAGAGCTTCTTGAGAAGTCACTTTCTTTTTTGTAAGAGCCAGGTACTTCTACTTAATTGGAAGGGGAGGAACTCAGCGCACTCCAACTCAAACCTCAGAAAAGGTAAAGAAAGATTCAGCCCTTGAACCTACTATCCTAAGATAGATCTTTACCTGAAAAAGGGACTGCAACTTCAATTGGCTAGCTTGCCTTAGGGAATGAAATTTTAATAGTATCTACTAAGGGGATTTCGAGCCCAAAACGCGGGCATAGAAGCGCAGCTCTTTTCCCGTATACATGATTTGGAAGCTCACCTAGCTTACGGACTACCACCACAACTCAACCAAGGCGACTATGCGCGTCTAGTACGAGAAAATTTTGAAAGTGCTGTGAGTCTTAACCATTATCGGACGGCTCTAAGCCTTGAGTTGTTTGAACTACATATATTGGAGCTGAAGAAGGAATGTCAAGACAGAGTATTTAATTATATGCTATCTGAACGGGAATTAGCATCTATTCTTGATCTCTATCCCTTCAAGGATATCTGAAAAGCAGCACATGACTTTCTTGAAGATCAAGTGGAGTCAATCAGTTCTATGCGTTCCCTTTTTCAACGCGGAAGGTACCCAACATTTCTTTCTTCAAGATATTCAGAGGAGAGGAAGAAATTCAAATCTTTATCGAAAATTTTATTCCTTCTTCACCGATGAAGAATTTCGAAGATTGCTTGACCCATGACAAAACTTCTCTGGGTGAATTGGAATCTATTTGTTTAAGAGGTATGGTGTGTAAGCGAGCTAGTCCCTGAAAATGCTCGTTACTTAAGCGTTGGGGTTCAAAATCTTCCTTTTTTGGAGGAGATAAACGTAGGGAAAGCAGGTATCTTATTTACATTACGTGGGTGGGAAACCCTTTAGGCCAGGAAGCTAGCTTGGGAGAAGTAGAACTCTTTCTTTGAAGCAATGGCACAATCTACAAAATCCTTTGTCTTAAGCATATATCTCTTGACCCAACACGGAATATATACTATCAAGGAAGTCCCCTCGAATGGTCTCTTTTTCTATCTAGGGTTGCATGCAGCTAGGATGAGTGATGTCGTAGCCTACTAGACTAGTGTTTTCCCCAGTGGGTTGAGGCGATCTATTCCATGTAAATGAAATGTAAATCAGAGCGAGCTGAACGACTAAAAGATAGTTCCTAAGATCGGTAGTTCGGATATCGATATAGTGAGGTCAGAGGCAGGGAGACTAAGGGCAGTGGTTGACACAAGCCTCCCTCTCATCGATAAGGGCAAAAGGTACTTCTAGTGAGCAGTACGGAATGAACCGATGCTGAACGTGTAGGAACATCAGCTTCTCAATCTTCAACTA
This sequence comes from Hevea brasiliensis, assembly GCF_030052815.1. Lineage (NCBI taxonomy): Eukaryota > Viridiplantae > Streptophyta > Magnoliopsida > Malpighiales > Euphorbiaceae > Hevea > Hevea brasiliensis. The sequence continues at coordinate 42,454 of NW_026614962.1, forward strand.
TCCCGTCAAGGCGCTATCCAGTGTATGGAGTCGACTGTGTCTAAACAAAAGATCCCTCTTTCGGGTCCTAATGCGTTACGCACTCAACGTCAGTCAGGGATCTACCCTTCGTTATGGCAGCGGAACGTGAGCAATCGGCTATTGGTCTCTTGCACCTTTCCTCACTATCGTTCGTTAAGGCTTCTTCTCACTCCGGTCGACACTCAGTCCGCTCGCCTCTCTCGCTCTTTCGTGGTGTAGGGCAATCGATTTCAGTTTCCCCTCGCGGGTGCAGAATAAAGCGTTTGGGTTTTAAGACTTGTACCCGCACCTTTCTTCTTATCTTACCTTACCGGCCGGAAAACGATTCCATCGCCTTGTTGACTACCGACTACAAGTCTGCTTTTTCGATGCGAAAAGGGCCTTAGTTCCTCTCCCTAACGAGCTTCCGTTGGTCGCCTCTCCCTTCCGTCGAGTGGCTTCACACGTTGGTCGCCCTCCCCTTCAACACTTAAACTTGCTACTACTACTTCACTTGCACGTAAAGTCTCATCCACTCATAGCGATTTTCTCGATTCGGGGACTACGAAAAAAGAAAGTGAAAAAGTACGTAAAGCGTCTCCGTACTTCTCTTAGGCTCGTTTCGGGTATTAAAAAAGCTTCTTATCTCACGTCTTAGCCATAGGGCTTCGACTCCCCTACAGCTCCCTAGTCTAGCTTCTTCTGTAATAGTACTGTAGAGTCTTCTTCGGCTCTATGAAAAGCTTTTGTGGCAATGGCTAGATCGACTATTGGATCTTTGCACGAATCTCCTTCTGGTGGAAGGTGCAGAGGAATTGGCATAACTGCCATTGTTCTTGTTCTCGACTCTGCAGCTATTGAATCAGGATAGGCTGTGAGGCTGTCGGCATAGTTGCTGTTGAAGAAATGCCACATCTGCTTGCGACGAATAGGTTCTTTGCCAGTGAATCATAAGAGTAAGAGAGGCCTAGCGCTGAATCGGTTGTTGTGCTAGAATCCGCAGCTAGTGAATCCCCAGTTCTCGAATAAGCTGCTCTATATGTTCTCGAATCGGATCGGAAAGGAAGGGAAAAAAGAAAAGTATGCAATGCATATTCAAGGAGACGAACGACGAGATGGCATAAAATGCAAGCTGCTCGGGATTAAGTGACCTAAGGCAAGGTTTTTTTTACTGAACAACCAAGTGTAGTACGAGGCGGAAGGAAGACACACACAGCAAAGCAGGTTAACTTTGAAAAGGAGTCCTGGGACCCCCTAGGTTTGTAGAAACAAAATGAATTATAAGATGAGTGTCGCAGCAGTTTAGGAGTCTAAGCAGGAAAAAAGCAAGCTGGAATTGGTAGTCACTGGGGATATAATATATATAGGCATCGGAACCGAAAGGAACAAACAAGAGTCACTTCAATCGCTACAAGCAAGAGGAAGAGGCAGGAATGGATAGTTCATTATAAAAGGTACACAAGCAATCGCCGCAGGAACCGTAAACTGGATCTCCTTCGCTTCGTCTCCTCCACCGAAACAGCTTTCAATCAATAGAAATCGTATTCGTGAATAAATCTCCTTTGTTTGAATCCTATGGTATGGACTTTTTTTCGGTAGCAGGACTCTCTTCTGTCCGTTTGAACTCTTGAGCAAGAGCTTCCGCAGGAGAACGGAATAGGCATCCATTAGTTCCCGAAGAAGGCAGGTTTGAGCAAGGAGGCTCAAGAGTCGCTTTTCCAGTGATAGCTTTTGAGTAAGTAAGTAAGTCGAGGGCATAATGAAGGAAGAATTAGAAAGAGTGGAAGGTAGCAGATGGAGATTGAGATTGAACAGTTGGTGGCCCTACGAGGAAGTCTTGCCCATTAAAGTCAGCTTCAAGCTTCCGGCAACCGCTTATCCCAAGGTAGGTGGGAAATGAATGGAGGAAGGAACTACATATTGAACATTTATAGGCTTCGGCGGATGCAGATTAGGCTTATGGGGAAGAGGAAGCAAGGGCTGACGCTTAAGCATCGGCTAGTGAAACAACTCCTGTCCTTATTTCGTATCCGAGGTGGGCTCTTTACACATATGATATGTAGGTGTAGGTATAGTACGGTAAAAAAGTAAGGTTGGGGCTCTTCGATTAGGCGAACCAGTCCAACTAGGCCAAAATACAACCGTCCACTCCGTTTCACGGCTTTAGCAAAGCTTAGGTCCCCGGGTCCAAAACGTCGGTTTGTAAGGGCAGAGGGTTTAGAACCTGAAGATGAAGCTGCTGGTGAGGCTTTAGTTTCAATTGAAAATCCAACATCATATGAATGCGAGGGATAAAACCTGGTGAAAGGAAGGCCTTTCCAAAGAACAAAGAAGGTTGGTTAAAGTACTCGCTTCGTACTTAGCCCGGAACTCCTCAGAACACCAAGCAGCGGAAGCGGCGAAAGAAGAAGCCCTCTTGCGCGGATACCACCCCTCGGTAAAGGGCCTGGCCTGCCATAAGCAAGCACGAAAGAAAAGAAGGCAACCAGGAGAAGCGTGGAACAAAGGATTGTGTGACAGATTGGCTTGGGATAAACATCCTATGCATGTCAAATTTATGTTATGTGAGCACTCTTCGTAAGGAGAGGCCTTTGCGGATTGAGGAATAGAGTTATTGCAGTCGTATCTACTGTGATAAGAAAAAATGGTTACTCCCTATAAGGCCAGAAGGCTTTCTTCTGGTTGGAGTAAGTAAGGAATAGATGTGACTATAATAAAAGAAGGGGTGCGATAAAGCAAACGTCGAATCACTGGCAGTCCCTCGGCTTATAGAGTCGGTAGTTCGACGTCTTCTGAGGAGTTGCCAAGAATGTTGTTCGCATTTTGATTTAAGAAGTAAGAAAGTTTTTTCCGATTCCTCGAAAATGACTGATCAAGTAGAAGCCAAATCCTTTTGAGCCTTCTTTCTCCTCCTTTTGACCCTTCGGTAACCTCCCGCTTCGCCCCTCTCCTTTCAGTCGAGTTACTTCGCCCCTCGGTAAGTTCATTTCAAACTGAATTTTTTTCAAAAACCCCGTAATTTTCGTTACTTTATCATTTTCCTTAATAAATGGAATTTCAAATTGCATTTTTTTCATTTTCCCGTGTTTTTTGGTTAAATTCGTTTTTCCGAAGGAGATTGAATTTCAAATTGCATTTTTTTCATTTTCCCGTGAAAAATGGTTATTTTCGTTTTTCCCTCGGTAAGTTCATTTCAAACTGAAAATTTTTATAAAACCCCGTAAAAATCGCTTAAATTAAACAATTTTTGAATTTTTTATTTCAAGGAAGACTGGAACTAAAAGCAAATGCCATAACGTTCAAGACCAAGGCAACCATAGCCAAAGAAAACCAAAACTGAAAGGATTCAATCCAGCCACAGGTTCCCCTACGGCTACCTTGTTACGACCTCACCTCCGAACATGTCTGAAACCATCTCATCTCTTTTCGTCTCCGAACAACCGAGCTCAGACTCCTAAAGTTTTCTTCGGTCAAAAAGAACAACAATTCGAAATGAGCGCACCAAAAATAAGAATAAAAAGAAATATACCACCACCTAGCTATAATAGGATAGGATTTATTTTATATTATATAAGTAGAGGCGAGGCCATATTTATTGATATCTTTCTCCATATCCATTAGGTATTGCATCTCCTTCTTGTACCATCCGCCCTCTAGCCCCTCTAGCTGTTCTAGCCTGTCGACCACGAAATCTTGAAAGGCTTCCTCTGGTTTGTAACCAGCATTTTCGGCCAAGGCAGGATGGGCAGAAAGCACTTGGCGGAAGGCAGCGAGACATGAGTGTTTCCGCTCCACAACATTCAGATATTCATTTTCAAAGTGGAGCTGTGTGTTATATTCCCGTTGAAATAAAGCTTGATTAAGTTTTATTTTGACTTCCGAAAAATAACTCCCTTTCTCGCATGGATCCTGATTAAGAAAGAGGCAATTCTCACTTTCGAGGATCCGAATTCTATTAAAAAGGGAGTTTTCTAAACTTATATCGGGAGTAGTAAAATAAGGCTTTCTATTTGAATTGGACCAAGAAGTGTTTGAAGGACCAGCCTGAGCTTCATTGATTGCCATCCTTGGGGGAGAAGAATTGATAGAAGGGCTACCAGGGTTCTCCCCCAGCATGACTTGTCGTAAAATTTCATAGTCATCGGATGTAATCGCCGGAAAGGAATTATCGGGCTCCGCAGCTTGTGGTAGAACCGCCGGCTCGGGGTCCGGAGTGGGGGGTATTTCGAATACTTCTGCCTGTGTACCGGGACTTGGAGCTTGAATTATTCTAAGAAGCGACCCCGAGTTTGCTGAGCCCGAAGAGTCCGAATTAGTAATGATCTCTTCTCCTGAGAAATGTAAAAGAAACCCGACGACAGCAACAGAACAAAGATCACTCAAATAAATGCCTACGCGAGAAATGGAATAGATTCGAACACCGTAAAAAAAGAAAGAAACGAAAAAAAGAATAGAAAGCTGGATAACATAGACAAGTGGAAGGCCGTACTTTTTTGACAATGGACAACGATAAAAATTAAAGAGAAAGATGAAGCCAAATAACAAGATTCCGAGAACTACCAGATTTATACCAGTCGTCATTATAGCTCTTCCTTCTGATCCTAGAAAACGTCCGAAAAAACTTGCTGCAAAGAAACTAATTAAGGTAAGTAAATAACGAACGATAGCCATGGTATTCCTTTGTCTTGTCAAAAATTTCGGTACGACCAGCGCGGTTGTTCGTATTTCATTTTCTTTTTCCTAAAGTCACTAAGTTACTTACGGAATCTCAAATCGTTTCCAAGAAAACTTCGTTAGAATTGGATGTGTTAAGCATATAGGCCAATAGCTTCAACGCGCTTAGGCCACCACCTATAAGCTCCTCTTACTTAATTATTGAGGAGATAGGTTTCAAGACTTTCGACGCTACTTTCTTTCTTCTCTTATGATTATGATATTTATTTCTTGTATTACACTCGCTTCCATGCTGCTCAAGCAGAGCTAACTACAGGGCCGAATGAACTGGGACACCCAGACCTTTCTTATGCGGAAGCAAACCCTTTCTTTCTATACGAGTTTGATTCAGTTGCTTAGGGTGAACAAGCCATACCATTCACCTTCTAGCCTCGCCTAGGAGTCTGTGGACATCCATTTACATCATTTCTTTGAAAAGCTCCGACTTCCTTCTTTTCCTTTCCCACACACTCGCTCTACTTTTGAGATATCGTGTAATCATATCTCTCTTTGACTTTCTCTCCCCTACTTCAATTAAAGCTTGCTCAGTGTCCGGAATCGGGACCGGGGTGGACCATGGTAACTCGGCGAGTCATTTACTCATGAGATCCAGCCTTGCCTCCCATACTCACCTCAACCTGCTTTCTCTTTTTTTTTGTTTTAGACTTGGATCTAGGGGCCCAGCACCATATCCCTGCTTGAAGAGATGGTCATCTGTGCTCCACAGCTACTGGTGTCATCACCCTACAAAGAGGGGGAAGCAACCAAGATGTATGTCGTCCAACTCAACCTCAGACTCTTTCTTCCCGACCTATTTGACTCTCTGGCCGCAGTTATTTAGGTGGTATCCCGAGATTGAAGAGATCGAATTACTCCCCGGAACACACGAAAGAAAAATATGAACTAGGTAAATAGAAATGGAAAAGAGATGTTTCCAATTCATCAAAATCAGAAGCTTTTTCTACATCCATATGATCTACTAAAGTAGATCGGTATTGCCCATATAATGAAAGCAGATCTTGGTCCATGGAGTCCCAAGAAGGTAAGAACTCCAACCTGTCCGATGCTTCTTCGGCCAAATACAATATACAAGTGGGACCTGCACTATGAGCAAGCTGTGCGAAAAACCGCTTCTTTTTTCCGGTTCCGAAACAACTTGGGCGAAATGGGGTTCTACCGGGAAACCATGGATTTTTTAGTTTTCGCCATTGGTTACTGGTCGAGCCACTGGAATGGAATGAGATAAGAATCTCTGGAGATCTTTCCTCTCCACTTACTCGATACAGGCTTTCCCTCTGTAGAAGACTTCTTCCGAATGGCATAATTGTCCGACACTACGTTCCTCGATCTTCAAAGAAGACTGACTCCTCCTACTCCTCCTTCTCCTTTAGGATAGGATCGTCGTTGGTCCTTCTTTCACTAATGATCTCACCATTTTCTAGTAGTTCGCGCGAACGCGCGAGGGACTATCCTTTCTATCGCTTGCGCTTGCTTTTCACTCTCAAGACAACGGTCTTTCTCTTCTATAAAGCGAAGCAAAGCGCATGGCGCTGAAGTGAGACAATCGAAAGCACGGTGAAAGGAGTACTATCCAGGTGCGAAGAGCTCGATCCGGTTTAGTATCACGCAATTGCTAGAGCACGGGAGGATCGGGGAACAGATATGTCGATGAGGAAGAGTAATAACCGGTAAAGAGAGAAAAATCCCAGGGTTTGGAAAATCGTACCCGGATAGAGATGATGGTCTTCCTCTGATGTCTCCAAGCCGGCCATAATAGAATAGATAGAGCCTATTACAATAGAATCACATCTCGCAGAATCAATCACGTTTATTAGAAGTGGACAATAGAGTGGAAGCTGGGGAAATGGTTGAAATATCGCTCAACATAAAAAGAAACCTACTTCTTTGAAACATCAAATCCGGCGTAGAAACTGTTTGAAGGTGATTTGATGGCAGATATTCTGTGGGGAAAACGCTTGGACTTGGAAGAATCGCGTATCCCTGATCATCGACGATAAAGTGGGAGATCGCGTATCCCTGAAGATCGAAGAGCTTAGTGTGAAACGCTCAGGAAAAGAGAAAAACCAAGGACCTATGGAAGAAAAAAGTCGATGTGGTGTAGAGGTTTTTGATGTAGTCCATATCTTTATGCGCAGGATTGAGTGAATCGTATCAACGAGAAAATGGCGCATCGAACTGAGAGAAAAAGCCGCATGATGGTGGAATATGGCGCACCGCAATCAACGTATGTGAGTGAATGCATTGGCCGAACGGTCACGTTTTACCGCGTTGTCTCATTGGTAATGGGGCTAGAGCTAGTAATAGAGGTTACCCAGGCATAAAAAATGAAAGAAAATCATCTACGAGAGAGTTCCTAAGTTATGTTCCCACTGCGTGCTTCGAGGCCACGACAATGAAAGTTGCAGACATCAAAAAAAAGGGTTCAGAAAGCCTTTCACAAAGAACCTTACACAATAGGGCAAGCCCTAAATGAGTAAGGCCAAACTCAAGGCCTCAGATTCTCACGAAAAAGGCAATCAATGAAGTTGAATAAGCACTCCCAGCAGAATAATTGTATTGAGATTTCGAGCATAAAGAGAGATCTTTTCACATGGCGAGGAAGACTCTCATTAGCAGTCCTTAGGCCTCAAAGACAATAGCTTCCTTGTTCTAGTTATCGCTCCCCGGCTTCCTTCCTCCAACAGATGCGGATGAATTAGCTGCCGTTATTCTTTCAACATTTGCAGAGCTAACCCCTAAAGTGACTTCAGCCCCGTTAGAGCTAACTGCTGCTTCTTCTATAGCAAGTGCCGATCAGGAATCACTGCTTATTCGACCGTTAATGCCGTATGCCTAAAACCGAACCACGCTAATTCAATCTAATGGGCCCCCCTCCGCTCTGGCTAACAATTTGAATCGCCTTCTCCTGCCCTAGGACTCGTAGTGCACTCACTCCCTTTAGAGTTAGCTTGAGCCTACCTTTGCACACCTCCGTTACTCTTTAGTGGGTTTTTATTCTTTTATCTTATTTTCCTCTTCCTCGTTTGCTTAGTCCTTATTAGCGAGAGTTGAGTTTTGACTGAGAGTAGTATCTCCACCAGAGGAGTGCTTGCTTTAATTTAACAGGACGGTTAGCATCTATGCTTCTGCCGAAAGAAGGAAAGAATAGAGATTCACTCATAAGAGATCAGAGAGGGGACTAAGTGAGCTAGCCTACCATTACAGACCGTTGAAACTGGATTGGCTGTCAGTCTTTCTTTTCCGATCTTCCGGATGTATCGGTCAGAAAGGATGTCTTTGCTACTAGAGCGATGGAGGCATAGTTCTATTTTCTTCCTATATCCCAAAAGGGGAGGATCCGCTTCTGAGCTGAGCGGCCCACCTCATAGCAGGCAATAAACGAGATAAGTAAATAGGGATAGAGCAGCACAGACTCCGAACTGATAATGAGCTGAAAAGATGCCAGAGCAATAGCAGAGAAAGGGCGAAAGAAGTCAGCTATCGAGGAAATCACGTACTTCAATCAAGAAATTGCGTGAAGTGGAAGAATAGAGGTTGGCTCCAGTATAGAACTAAAATGGTGAACCTGCTCCTGCCGTTGGTTGACACAGCTTGATCCTTTAAATGATTCAAGGTTGATCCGATCTGCTGATCTACGAAATTTGCTTTTCACTGAATTTCCAATGCTTCCAGCTTTAGTTTGAATTGCTCCTTTATAACCCATCACCTACTTCTTTCTTGATTGACTAGGTCTTGCCCGAAGAAGGGACTGTTGATTAGCTCAATGTATCTTTCCGGATTCCAATTTATCTCGCCGGTGGATGAACAAGGAAAGCATGGAAGCTGACCCTGATGACTTTACTGTACTGATAAGTGGGACAACGAAGCTAATACAAAATCCGCTAAGACCCATCTTTTCCTAAGCCCATCCATACCGGCGAATACCAGCTCCTCTCTCTTAGAAAGGTAAAAAACTTCCCTCAACTACGTCGAGCCTTCCCGATTTTGAAGCATGACTAGAAATAGAAAACAAAAAGAACCCGATTACTTACATCAATCTCTTGAGCCCCTCATGCAACCCTTTGAGAATTGGAACTGAAACTCGAACGAACCTTTTGCACAGGAACACTGGCAGAGAAAAAGCAGGACGTAATGTGCAAGTTGACTCAGGTGGGTCCATTCCTCGGTCCACCAGTAAAGGAATGAAAGACGAGATTGAGAGCCATGAGCCAATTATCTCAGTTGCTAGCTCGCTAGGTAATATGTAATCTGACGAAACCTTATGAGAAGACAACGAATCCCTCTCTCCAGTCAAGGGTACGAAGTAGAAGTCATAAAGATATTTTGCACGTACCTGTAGACAGTGCTAATATCATCGCAGAGGAGAATGAGGTTGCGGTGATATGATATCAAAACAGAATAAAAAGGAAAATGGCTTTGTCTATCATGGGAGAAGCCCTTCCTCTATCGAAGAACGAAGTCTCCTACCTTCACTGGTAGTCAAAAGATATCAACATTTCAAGTGAGCAGCACAGCCAGACCACGGCAGCATCCATTCAGAGTGAGACTTGAGACAACCAGAAAATCAACAAAATCAGAGCGTTGGGAAAAGTGAAAGAAAGAAAAGACCAAGCCCCAAAACCAACTACAAAGATGCACCGGCACCACTAACAATGAAGAAAGTGGTCATCCTACTATCACGTAAAGGTCACAGAGAGAGACTCCTCGATCGAATCGTAGAATGTAGTTGGTACCACGCATGCTCCTATTCTCAACAAGATTTGGAGGTGTTGGCTAAAGGAAAGGTAGCTTGCTTTTATAAACAAATCGAAGTGGTCCCTCAGCAGACTCGAGCAGTCAACAACGAATAAAGCTGGTTCAGTCACAACCCTCACCTCACAACGGACAAAGGGCATAACCTCGTCACGAAATAGAGAAGGAGAATATTAACTTAACTCACTGAAGCATGCAAGCAAGAACCCCTTACGGACTCTGGAATTCAGTTCCAATCCGTCTTTCTTGCGTTCTGTAGGCGGGGACAGGATTCTATCAGGACGGATTTGAGCCTGATGAGTTCACCAATTCCTCTACCCCGCTTCTTGCCCCGCACCTTCTCTTTCTTTCTGCTCAGGAGCATCATCTTCTTGATCTTCTTTACCGGGCTTGGACCATGTCTCCCGAACAAGCTCAGTACATATGTCGCAAGCGACTTTTCTTCTCCAGCGGATAGAAGTTCTGGATTTTAGAAAAATTGGCTTTTTATGGTTTTTTGAGCTCTTGCTGAATCAGCTGTTCATGCTACCGATTCCTATCCCTAACTTGAAATCTCCTAAGAGAAGTCTTCAATAGAAAAAAATATAAGAAGCGAGTGAATAAAGCAGAATTGATTCAGACTTTCCTCTCGAAGCACTTTATGCTCCAGTCCTACAGTTGGATCAAAAGCCTGTCTTTGTCTTTCTCGGGTTAAGCTAGTAGTCCATTGGGTGGTGGGATCTCCTTATTCCTATTTACCTTGGCTGGGAACTGAAATCAAAGCCTAATCCGGGCTAATATGTCAAAGCAGTCATCTGAAAGCCTTCTCTAATTGTGGAAGAGAAAAAATGCTTTTTTCTTTAAATAGAGCTACTTTCCCTCTTCTCTTATTTCATTCACTCATTTCTCTAATTATCATTACCCCTTACCCTCTCTCACATTCCACCAAGAACTAATAGGCCTTGGCCTTCTACTAGCAAGAGGCCTTTAATTGCTTATATAAAGAGCAGATGGAGATCTTGTTCTTTCTTATTCCCTTATCCGTTCGGGACCCATACCTATGGTTCTCTCTCTATATGAGAATTTACAGGTTCTATTCTCACCTTGCAACCGTCTAGTTGACGAAGCGGAGTTCCTTTTAATACAACTCTTAGATTCTCAAGGTTTAGGAACTAAACTACAACTTTTAGCAAGTTAATCCCTTGTTAAGTTTTAATTTGATATTCATAGTTTTTCATCACATTGTTGATGTTGGGTTGTGAATCCTTGATTGCCTATTGTTTGTTCACTTAGTTTTCTATCACATTGTTGATATTGGGTTAAGTGATAACACTAGAAGAACTTGATTTTGAGCTTTCCTTGGGATGATTTCAAGATTGGTATTGGGTTCCTTAGCAAGTCTAAAGGGGTTTGCATCACCTATCTTTCATGGGTGGCAGTACCACAAGCTGCACCTCAAGGACAAACAGGAGAGGGGTACTATCCTCACTCTAACTCTGGTTGGACATCTTTCCTAGGATACCATCCCACAGGTTATGATCATCATTCATAACCTTCTCTCTTTCTCATAGAGCAGAACGATGTTCTGCATCTCACTCTCCTCTGAGGGAGAGAACTCTGTCCTCATATACACTAGGCAATCATCAAATGTGACGCCTAGACCATCTGAAATCCCACACGGGAGACCAAATGGTTTGTCTTAGAGTGACATAGTCACTCACTCTGACTGTCTCATTCCCTTTTTGCCTTGAGGGTCACTAGCCCTCACTAGGAGTCTCTGACTCTATTGCAAGAGTTTATCCATACTCTGCAACACTAGCCATAGGCAGTAGCCGTATGAGTATACATCCTCTCTGGGTGTCCTCATATGGCACGCAGTTCTATCCATTTCCCTCATGTCCTCACTGTGATCTGCAGTTTATAGGACTACCCGTTTTGAAGGGTGAATAGAATACTGCATTACCATTAGACCACTTAAGGTCTCAAACTTCTACCCTTTGCACCTAGCTCAGGTGAAACACATGTCCTAACAGGACATCCATCTGTAATACTGCCTACCTAGGAAGCTATGTCCCATTTTGGGACACTCAAGCATACTCAATTCCCTTCCATACTTGTGCCTTTCACTGGGTAGACACCATATCATACCCGTATTTCACTTGGCACCTATCAGTTAATCTGCCTATATTGGCAGCTGCAACCCCTTCCAGGGTGCTCACACTGACTTTACTTCCCAAAGTGTTAGTGCCTCTCACTTGAGTAGGCCCTCATCCACACTACATCTTGTCTTCCTCATTACATAGAATTTGCATTCTATGCCACTCTTTCCTTACTGGTGCAGGATTCTGAACTTGGTCTTTATGTATACCAAGGGTTGGAGGTTGGCCTTTTCGTCTTTCCTCTTAGGGTCTTCGACTAAGGAAACCCTTTCTTATCACATTTTATCATTCACTTTACCTCCATTACCCATCCCCCTCAGGGAACACTGTCTCATCCCTATACCAAGATTCATCCTTTAGCACCAAAAAAATCCCCGTAGTCTTGGTTTTGCAACCAAGAACACTTATCGACTATTTGTACTCATACTCAACTCATGTCCCATACCATGAGTATAACCAGAACATCACATCTCACTAAACAAAATTGCAGCCAGCTCTACAAAATAACAAGACATGTATACAAAATTTGCTGTGCTTCTAAGGTTTCAAAAATCATTTTCTTTAACAAAATGGCCCAGACTCAAACACGACTCTGATTTGTCTAGCAACTAGGTCCCATCTTGGTAACCTAATGCTCTGATACCATCTTTGTAACGACCCAAACGGAATCGTTACCGGCGCTACAGGGAACGGGAAGTCTTAAGGCCACCGGAACCCTTAGCAAGCCTTTAAGGAGCAAGTGGGGCCCATAAGGTTTATCAAACAATTCAATAAATAAAACATTTATCAAATAATATGTATAAAAGAGGGCAAGCACCACTATACGAAAACATATAAAATATACCTGAGGCAGAAGGATCTTACATCTTTCTAACCCGAACCCGAAAGCCATTCCCATCATGGAACCCGTCTACCCGCTCATAGCTCCTACCCAATACCCATACCCAAAAACTAGGGTTTTTCTCTCTCGCTCACCGGGAGAATGCTCTCACTTGGATGCTGGCATGTGTTATTAAATCAGGTGATACACAACCAACCAGACCTCTGGGTTTACATGTGCCCGGGTTCTTATCCTTACCCCTCAAGGAAGGCATCACATCAGGCTGCCCTTAACGCGGAGCTCTCTTTAGCTGCTGTTCGATTTCACGTCTCAAGCTAATAGCTGTTGGATCCCTGGTACTCTTTAGAAGATGTGATTTACCCAATGAGCGACGGCCAAGCCCGAAAACCATACCTAAGCACTCGTCATCTCGCGTTCCCTCCTGGAGTTTATCGCCCAAGTCCCCAAACCGTAACCAACTATTATTTTGTTATGAACTAACCGCCGTGGGTCATTTGGAAACTCCTTACTGCTTCCCAGGAAGAGAATGTAGCTTCAAGAATGAGGCAAGGCCAGCCCTAAGTCTAAGTTGAAGTTACAGGGCTGGGAGGGGGGAGAGGCGATGGAGGGCCCCCCTCGGGGAGGGATTTAACGACGCTCTAACGATAGGGATAGGTTTGTAAATGCTCGACTTCCCTGTTCCGCTTAGTAGCACAGGCTTTCCTCTTCGAGTAGAAGGTAAAGGCGAAGCCTCTAGCTCATCCACTAGAGGTGGAGGTGGGTCTTCTCCCAATGAGAAGCCCCCAAAGAGGCGTGAAGAGGGAAGACGAATCATCTTCGAGGAATCTCTCAAGAAACTGGTCAAAGAATTAGAAGAGGTGTATAAGGAGACTTATCCGGAAAGGAAAAAGCCAAGCCGCACTCTTTGGCGGCAGGCAACCCTATCTATACTAGGAACCGACACTTTAAATTTTGTAAAATTCTATTCCCATCGCAGGGAGCTCCTCAACCAAAAGGCTAACTGCCAATTTTTTCAAGATATAATGAAAGTAATCGAAGAATTTTTGAGATAATAGTTTTTTTCTTCAATTACTTTCATTGGATCTCTCTATGAATGGAAAAGGGGTGCTTCGGATCGGGAGTAATCACTAGTGATAGGGAAAAAATCGTTGATCTAAACGATCGACCCCGGATGTAGTCTTCATTAGTCTTGCTTTTGTCGAAGACGAACCGGGTTACCAAAGTCACGATCAGAATAAAGGGTAGTTCGCTGGGCCTGTCTTTTTCTCCCAGAGGTGCTGGTTCGAATCCAGCTCGCGACAAGACCTTTGGTCATAGAATATCTCGGCGCCTCCGTTTTCTCGGATGACTCTCCATTTTTTGGCTTGTAAATACGGAGTAGAATTAAACCGCGTGGTGAATGAAAGAAGATTCATTGAATGAGTTGACGGGGTCTGGAGTTTACGCGCCAACTCCCACACTACCATTACGCCCTTACTCTCTTAAAGGGCTGAAGAAAAAGAAAAGAAGTCACTTAATTCCCGACTGACTAACTAAAACAAACCTGGCGCACTGTAGCATGAGAGCAACAGGGGCAAGACGGAGATTCGCTTTTTCAACAACTTTTTTATGTTATTTAATGGGTACCCCTTCTTTCTAATCTAAGGCGGTACACCGAACACCAAGTCAATCTCGATTATAGAAAACTTTCCTAACCCGAAAGATGCTTTTGATACTATCCTATCCAGGAGGAGGGGAGAGCATTTGCCAGATATGAATGATCTAAAAAATGGATCTTCATTTCCATATGTAGATGTCCTTTTCTTCAATGGAGAAAATCGAGATTAAAATACAAGACCTGGTCTCATCTGAGCTCTAGTAGGGCGATGTTTACCAAATTCGAAAAAAAGTGGCAATTCAAAGATTTCGTCTGGTATAAGGGTTAACTCGCGCGGTCTCATCTCCTTTCGGGGAGAGTCAATAATGACACCCTTTCCAATACGGATTAAGGGAACGACCCCGACCGATCCAAAGATCGAGAGGGAGCCACGACTGAGTCCACATAGCCAGAATTCGCTCGTAGTGCAAACTGGTCAAACCGAGCTAAGACCCGAAATCCAGCACCACCGATCCGTGCTAAGGTGGTTACCTGCCTTACCGGATACTTCATATGGACCGCCATTGGCCCACATGGATGGTGAGAGTTGAGTAAACTCTTGATTGAGATAGGACTGAGGTCCACCCCCCTAGCTCTAAATCTCTTAGCGAACTCGGCTGAGCCCGTGTGAAAAAGAAGGGATTTTTTTTATGAGATTTTGACTCCCAAATTCCTCGTCTTTTCATGTCGCCTTGGGGAGAAAGAAATAAATAAAGAGTTATGTAGCTATAACATGAAAGCAGACTCATAGACACCGGCTACTTCCTGATCAGCAATGACGGAGTCATCACCGAGCACAGCATACCTTTAAAATTGATATCCTTTTTTTATCGTTCCAAGTATGTAACTCGTAGGGCGCACCTCTTCTGCACACCACACTATTCAATTCAAATAGGATGTGTAAGTGCGGGCCAAGAGGAATGATATCCGAGAGGTTGTCCAGCTACAAAAGAAAGCGAGGATCCGGGCCGCTTTAACCTAACATCTTTTAGGTTAGCGTCTGTCATTTTCCTTCTTCTTATCTTTTTCTTGTGAGAATCACTATGGAAATGACTTATAGTAAGTAGTAAGCTAAGCTGCAGGATGCTTCTGAGAAATTCCTTTGTAAAGGAGCTCTAGTTAAGGAATAGGCTCAATAGTTTCATTTAATCGATTTTGACGGTCTTTTATAATAAATTGTTTAAAACTCATATTCTACTGAAAAAAAGGCAAAAAGAAAGGGTAAGAAAAGACCTTTAGGGCTTTAGCTTACAATGCAGGTTCGAATCCAACAGCGAGCACAAGAGCTCGCCTTAGATACATCTATTAGCACTTCACGAGTGCATTAGTTGTGGAAGGAGCCCGCTTACCCACTCTCCCTCCTCCCCCATTCCTAGGGGGCCTCATCTTCTTCGTGAGAAAAAGACTAAACCTTCAAAAAGAAGACAACTCAAAACCTTAGAAAACAAATAAGATCAAAAAGGCCATCATTAAGGCAAATAAGGCAATAGCTTCCGTTAGAGCAAATCCCAAAATGGCATAACCAAATAATTGTTTAGCTACTGATCGGAGTACGCCAATTAACCCCCGCCCCACCATAGATTAACGAGTTCCAGACACTGAACGTAATTACTACTATTTATACCCAATTCAGCTAAATCCATATATATTGTGGCGAGAAGATCAACATTGTTTGTAGGTACCAAAGTCTCAAGAATCTGATAGACAGATTTTCCATTTGGAAGTTCTACGCCATTGCTATTAAATAAGGGGGTTATAACTTTATTGGTCAGTTGCTCCTTGATTGTATCCGAAACTGACTCATCCACACGATCTACGTAGTTCTCCATGGTCAAATTTCGCAGCCTGGAAACTCTCCAACTCGCTAGTATGAAAATAAAAGACGGTAAAGCAAGTCCGGAAATTCTATCAATAAGATAGTTTAGAACTAAATCTGACATACTCATAGTGCATTCCACTTTAATGTAAAAGAAATTCAAATGTTATAACTCCAGATTCGGCACCGTCATCATTGTGCCCCTCGCCACCCTCAACTGCCACACCCTCACGGCTTTCCCGGAACTTTTCAACTCAACAGCTCGAAGTGGAATCGAACCACGAAGGATTTTCAGTCCTTTGCTCTAACCAGCTGAGCTCTCCGAAAACAACGTTCGACTTGCATGTGTTAAGCATATACTATTCTCCTTGCTTCCGACTAAATTCTCCCTTAATTCCTACCCTGTCTTCCTTCCTTCGTACCCTGGGGCATTGAACTTTCTTCTCTTATGATATATCTTCGGAAGGTTTCACTATCGAAGAAGTTCTCCGTCAAAGTAGGAAATCAAAGTTCACGAGTTCACATCGCCTATAACTCACTCTCAACCTTAGGCGAGTTAACTAACTTTCTTTCTCTTATGATATAAAGAGTTAACATTTAACATTCGATCGAGTTAACAGGTGCAAGTTGGATTTATTACTTCACTATACGCTAACTATGCAATCCAGGGAAGAGAGAATATTTCTTCTTTCCAGTTCCATCTCATATAGCTGCAAAAGTTACTAATTGAATTTCCATTCCTAAGGGATCAGTCAAATTGAAAAAGTTGCAACTTATATACATGCAAAATCTTCTAATTCATTGTAGATCTTATAATTTTTCATTGAAAATGTTGTAATTCACTGAGAAATGTAAAAAGTTCCTAGACCCAGGAAGGAATGAGACTAAAAGGAGAGGAATTTATTGACTCGAGAGGGTAGCCCGAGAGGAATGAAAGTAAGATCTCCAATCCACAGAAACCCGTATCAAAGCTGGAAGAATTCGTTGCCACTTTCTGCTTGCTTCTGTTTTACTCTGGGAAATGAAACTTGCTTCTTTATCTTTATACAGAAATACATAAAAACGAATCATAACGAAAGAACTTTACTTTCCCTGGTGGTAATCGGTTCTCAACGACATGAGGGATGG
Organism: Hevea brasiliensis; assembly: GCF_030052815.1. NCBI lineage: Eukaryota > Viridiplantae > Streptophyta > Magnoliopsida > Malpighiales > Euphorbiaceae > Hevea > Hevea brasiliensis. The sequence goes on from NW_026614962.1 coordinate 59,499, forward strand.
GATTTTTGATTTTATAAGATATTGTAACCCCCATAGTCGCTAAAGCAGACTCATACACCTTGCTTACTTCCTGATCGGCGATGACAACATCATCACTGAGTCTACCTAAGACGACCATACCAAAATAGGGTGAGGCGAATAAGGTAAGGAAAAGAGCGCATTCGAGGCATGAATCCTATTAAACTTCAAAGGGAAATCCCCCGGTCTTCAATCGATTGCACCGTCTTGATCAAGTAATTAATAGATGAGACGTGGAGTTTTCTTTCTTGCTAGGCAGATTACTGTTGTCAATAGTATGTTCAAAAATCATTAATCAATTTCTTGCTTACCGAAAGTCCTTCGCTTTTTTCTCTTCTCGGAAAGGATAGTTTAGGAAAAAAAAATCAGACTTTGCGGGTAGAGTTCCGGCTTTGGCCCGTTCGGTTTACTTAATTATTCGAAAAAGAGGGAGCTTGTCCTAGCCGATCCAGTCGAGTACGTTCTGGCTCGTATGGAACGACTGTACGTACCAGTTACCTTAGCCCCGGCTTAAGAAAAACAAATTTTCAAGGCCTGTATCTAGGTAGACTGAGATAAGCTGCGGTTCTGTTTCTTCTTTCTTTTTTGCTTGATTCCGCTAGCCCTTCCTCTCTGTCAACTAGAAGGTAGAGTATAAGGCAAGCAAGGAACTGATTGACCTCTAATAAAGAGTCTGACTAGCACCCGGAAATCGTAGTAAGCACTTTTCCGGGTAGTTTTTTACTAATAGACTTGCTTACCGTAACCTAGCCTATTGATGAAGAACTACTATTGCTAGCTAGGGGATTCATGCTCCTATAAGCAGAAGTCGAGTGCTCATCGAAACAAAGCGGAGGACTCACTCATTCGACTAAGAATCTGGGAATGAAGAGGTGGCTGATGGTTGAGAAACCACTACTACTATAGAGACTGGTTCAACTCCCCTTCGTGAACTGAAGAACAGGATCGGTTGTTTAGATACCCAGGAAATCCTTGTTCTAGCTCTTTCTCCTCCCCGGGAATCTATCTGCTGGCGTCGCCATCTCTCGACTATGAAATTCCGATGATTTGCCCCATTTCAGAGCCAAGCGGGGAGACTGCTGACCAAAATCCCTCATGCATCTGTCTGGATCGGGTCGAATAACTCATAGGTTCAGAAAGAAAGATCAGGTTCTAAAACTAAAATCTCCTAGGCAAGGGCTTACTAAGAGATCTTGCATCTTTTATAGAGTGCTTCTTATGTCTTTTCATAAGCAGAAGTATGAGTATAGCTGCTCTTCCCCTAGTCTTAATCCCACTTCTTATCCTTATCCCTCTTAGCCTTCTGTTTACAGGTAGATCTCTTAGGACTGGTATGACTCTTATACACTACGTGTATAACCTCGTAACAGCCTCGTCTTTTTCACGGCTCCCACGTTAAACAACGGCCCCTTATAAAATAGGGCAGGGAATAGGGTTTAGATTGGCACTGGAATACAAACAACTGGATTTAGCTTTCTACCACTCGCTAGAAAGGAAAAAGAAACTACTAGTCATCCATGGGCAAATCATCCTTAGGGATAGGCAACTACAATTGAAACTGTCTCGCTTGGGGGTGTCAAGGGGGTCGCAAGACCGAATTTGCCCTAGAGAAAAACTAGCCTAATGGATTGAGAATCACTCCTCAGATAAGGGCTTACAGGGCAAAAGAAAAGATTGGAAAGATCCTAGTATAACCATCCCTTCCATAAGAAACTGCTTGATAGGCAAATAGATAAACTGCATAATTAGACCATGTACAAGATCCTTCCTCTAGCCCTTTACCCTTTGATCTTGCTTGCTCATTTGACGGCCTTAATGAATTGAAAAAAGAGAGCCCTTAGAGAGGGATGCTGATAGACCTGAATGAAGATGCTATGGGACTGATGGAAAGTCAAAAACTTGATGGAACAGAAGTAAAAAGAAAAAACTTTCCACTGGACCGACATCAAAGCACTTAGCACTCACCAATAGATTAACCTTTCTTCTACTACTAGATTCAAAAAATCCCCGCTTGATGGAAGTAGCATCAACTACTGATACAGTGTGAATAACAGGAATTTAGACTCTTTCTACTGCGCCTGCTGGATCGAATGGCGGAGAACTGGCACTGAGAGAAAGCAGCATATCATATTATATAAGGGAAAAATCTATCTTTTATCGTGAGCCCTCCTCTGTTGAGACTGCCCCGGCCTGGAGATCGTTACAACGGGAGATCGGGAGTTAGCTCGCTTAGAGGGGGAGCGCGAGAAAGAAAGGGCTATGTTTTGGCTGGCAGGAGATAAAATAAAATTCAAACTCACTTATCCGTGGAACCTGCACCAGATAGTACTGCATACTTATACCTACATACTTAGACTGTGACCAATCCTCTGGTAAAGAAATGCCACTCTTGATAAGGGAAATAGCGAGAACCGGGCGGGCACTGGAAAAGAACATAGAGCGAAGGCCAATAGCGGGTACTGCCACTACTCGTACAAAGGCTTAGATGGGTTTAGGGGCTATAGTATAGGGCTTACACTCTTTCTTGTCATTTTCATTTTCACTTCCTTCGGTAAAGGGTAAAGATAGCAGCTTTTTGTACAGCCTGTAAAGCTCTTCCCCGGATAAAGACTCTTGCTACAGAACGATTCCTACATTATTTGACTTGCTACCGGAGAGATAAAGAAAGCGAACTCTATTAAGAAACGTAGCTTTTGCCGACACACCATGGAAAGAGACTAGCTTTGAGCCCTTGCCGCCCTAGAAAACATCTATTCTTCTTCTGCTTAAAGGCCTGCAACCTATTCTCATATACATACATTATCGGACCTTTTGAATAAGAGCCAGGAAGACCTTATTCAAATGGAACATTTTCGTATAGAAGATGTAAAACAAATATTGGGAATTCTAGAAATAGAAAAGCATTTTGCAATTGATTTCTCAAAGAATAAATTTTAAATCTTAATGCAGGCATTTCATATCTCGTTGAATCAGTCTTTTTCGCCACATCGCGTATAACGGGAATCGAACCCCCTCTGCTGCTGGCGGGCGGATGGAGAATGTTCTACTTTGATCCAGCAACTTGTTAGGAGTAGGTTTTGGCTTTCCCCTTTTATGTTATTAGTAAAGCGCTAACGAGCAAGAAAACGGATGCGCGTTAGCGCAACGGCTTTCGCGCAGCTCAATCCGTTGCTTGTTCTATAGTAAGGGGCTTTTTCAATAAGGCTCGCGTAGGGGCGCGCACGTTTTTTGGCTCTCTTCGCTCCACTAGCCTTGATTGGCGGATGGAAGTACCGAGGTGCGTCTGGTGGTATCGTATAGTTGATCACGGCTGCATTTAGGAGCTTCCTTCGTCACCCTCTTCTTAAAGCCGGCGGGGATCTCACTTTCGAAAGAGAGTCTCGACGTGGTCCAGGTATATAAGCTCCACTCGGGCAAGGAAGTATGGATCAGATATAGCTACAGCTGGCCCAGCTATTGGCTATCTGACTCTTCCGCTGAAGCGACAGAACCAACTGCATAGACTGTATAGTCAACAGAAGCTGCTGGATCGTTGGCTAAGGGTGGTTGGTAGCATGGCTCGGCTTAGCCGGCAATGGGCTTGCTTATGGGTCAAAATCGGGGTCTCGGTCTTGAACATCCTCTTCTCGCTCTCGATCACGAAGGTCTGCCTATGGCTCTGTATCTACCTCTGTCCACCGGTGCTTATTCGACTGGATAAGCTGCAGGATCAACGACTGGATCAATGGCTTAAACTACTGCTTCTTCAACGCTTCTCCTGCGACTGCTGCTAAGGCAGGGTCAACTCGGTTAGCTCACACTGGATCGCTATCCCGATCTTTAGCTACCCCGTTGGTTGATTTGCCGCATCTAGTAGGGTTTGGGTCAAGGTATGCTGCTGGAATTTCCCCCTCTAGTGCTGGTGCTGCGCTATGAGAATCTTGAATGAGGTTTGGATTTTGAATCAAAAGCTATCAGATGTCTGATCGCGTACAGAATCTATCTGATCCCGTGCCACTGGTGAATTAGACCCCGCTTCCTTTCACTCCGCTAAAGAATGCCTCTGCGGCCGAATACAGAGTAAACCTCTGATTCCGGAAGGGTGGGTCTCGTCAGGTAAGGATGAATACGATCTCCTTCCCCTACTCCATTCCCCTGCTTGGCTCTAGCCTTGTCCGGACCCCCACCTCTTTGAGTTTTCGCCCCCTGAGTTGCGCTCTTTGTCTCGTCCATCTGAGGCCGACGGGTGCGTCACATCCTTTGTTTGTGAGCGAATCTCTTCGCCCTATGCTGAGTCGTAGTTCTATTTCGCTTGGGCTGCTCCTTAGTCGTTGGCCTCCTTTGGTTCTTGGCCGTAACACTTCTCTTGCGTGCGCAGGTTCCCCTAGCTCTGTTCATGGATCCATTCTAAGACTAAAAATTTAACTATTCTTAAAGTGATAGCTCTTACTCCTTAAGACAAGTGTTGACTCTTACTCCTTCTTCTCGTTATAGCTCAAATTCCTACTTCTTATAGCTTTTCCACCTGCTTTTAGCCCTTCCCAACCACCTATAGAAAATGGACCCAATGGTGTGAGTGAAATCTATTTCAGTAGAGCGTATGAGCTGTCCCTAGGTATAGCCCTCAATGGTATCAGGGAGTACTTCGACGTTGTCATTCCAGTATAAATTGTAATGTCATGTTCTGTTGAAGAAGTTTTCACTTGTTTATGATCTTGCGGAGAATACGTGCCATTTCTTTGTTTCCTTCCATGGTGATTGATTGCACGCTATTTCCAGCTGCCTGTCTGTCCTGTTTCACTAATGAATCTGTCTTTCCTTGCCTCTTGATTCGTTAGTGTCCAACATTGGTTAGTCTCGAATGGATTGAATCGCGAGCCGAGCGAGGCCCATATAAGTGGAGTTACCCAATGATACCTGAAACGGATGGCTAATCTATGGTAAAGATGACGTCGACACAAGGCGGTTGAACACTTGTGAATCACTCTACTCAGAGGGTCATGAGACTCTAAGGACGAGAACCAGGCGATTCTAACAACAGAAAGCAGTCGCTAAAGAAGAAGCCAACCCATGTAAGGGAGAAACCGTCAAAGAAGAAAGAAAAACTATAGCTCTCGGAATGAGTACCAAAAAGCAGGGCGATCGTGTCAATATCTTCAATTCTGCTTTTTCGTGGAAATGCCGTTCACTCCTTATTATTGAGACAAGAGATCAAATAACGGACTTCCTATGAAGCATTTAGCCCTATCTACCTACTCCTAGAAAGAAAAAAGCAGCGCCAGGGAAGGAAAGTGAAAGAGATCGTTAGCACACTCTAATCAGAAGAGAAGGCGGGGCGAGCAGCTCTAATCTCAATGGACCCTCTTGAGCTTTGCTTCATTATTTCCATTTCTGTTAGAAAAATAGCTTGTAGAATAGGTATGATACCATCGGTTTTTGTTCCTATCAGGATTGCCCCCAAAACTCGTATTTTCAAGATTTTTATTGCTATAATCTAACCGTCACGGTGAATCATCAGACTTATCTTATATCTCCTACCCCCCGGTTCTCGTTGAACCTCTAAAAACAATAAGCAGATCAGCCTCCGTAAAGAAGGTAGCTAGCCGAGTAATATGAAGGTCAGACTCTTCCTTGATTTATATAGATCTATAATAGACATTAAAACATTCAAAGCCAATAATTAACTCTTTTAACAGGCCCTGAAGATAGCCTAACCACTTCGTTAATGCTAGCCTAGCATAAAGCCCCGCGGGTAAGTACCTCAAGCCATTTTATCAGGGGAGGAAGAATTCATCCATAGCACTTTGGATCAGAGGCAGACAGAGCTGCTATCGAAGACTCAGCAACGGGCTTTTAACCACTGAATTTCTCAATACGTTCAATCCGGATCTGTTGCACTTGCTTTCATGTACGTTACAGAGAAAGAGGTTAGCAAACACTCCCACTCGTTCAGTCTGCTACCCAAGGAATGTCATGCTTTGATCCGTAGGAGACAAAAGTGAAAGAGAAGCGCAATCTCTATTAGAAAAGTAGCATCATACTGGTCCAGCTCCGTAGAAATAGAAATGCCGACGCCCACATTCACTACAATCTTAAGGAACCGCTCACTGTTCCTACTGGGTGGTGGACGGACGGAGTTTGCTGAGTAGTCATCTAGATGATCTTTGTACCATTGTTATTGATCCAAGTCTTAGGGGAACCGCTTGTCATTCACAGAAAATAAGCATAAATAACCTTCCTCAAAGTGGTACCCAGGACTAAACCTCTTGTAAATAGGCATTCCAAGGCGAAACAGAAGAGAAAGACTCGCGCTCAAGCAGCTGAGCGGGTTCGACATCTTCTACGTAGAGCTAATTCAAAGGTTCAGTTATGAGGAACCCCAATCTTAATAAACAATTAATGAGAAAGCTGCAAAAGGAAGGAGTGTATCGTCGTTCTGTAGTTCATTGATTTCATTCAGTATGATCGTCCTTCCCCGATTCACAAGCCCCTATTCAAAGAATCGACCGAAGCCCCATTCGTGTGAGTCTTTCTATATTGCATTTCTTCCAAGCCTGGCTGGATCAGCTTCATAATCTGGACCGGGTCGCTCCCATTAGCAGGCATTTTACGTCTTTCTGTTGCTATTTGAAACAGACCTCCTCTCCGGCTCTCCGGATTCGTCATCTTCGGGTTCGCCAGGTTTCAATCTCTCTAGGGAGGTATTAATGTACGAGCTGCTATTTCCTTTTGAAACTAGGATCACTTTCTCCCTTTGTTTACGATTTTGCTTGAAAGCGATCGGCACTCAATTACATTACTAACTTACACTACGCCATTCTGGTTCTGGTTCAGTAGTTCTTCACTTCGCGAAGTCCTCTAGTCTCGATATTCTCAATGAAAATCCCTTGTTTCTCTCTTAAAATGATAGTGACTGTTTAAGCCCCATACTCCGACATGACAGGAGAGAGCTTCAAGTTGGAATGGGTCGATAGGATCATCCTTGCTTCGACCCTACCTAGAGGAACCGAACTCACTCAAATGGCGAAACTCCCTTTGACTATAAATCGTAATCTTCTATCTTCTGTTCAGCCAGCTTAAATCGTAGAAATGAAATAATGGAAATAAAGACAGGACCTATATTTACACGTGAGTCGCCTGCATGCTTATACCCCACCCCAAAGAGGGTCATTTGCGCTCTATCACTGATCAGACTGAATTAGCACCTTTTTTAGCACCGGGGCTTTCAAGGCTCCGAGTAGTACTTCGTTCTCTTTCCATATAGTAAGAAGTGTACAAGTAAAGAGCTACTACTCACGAGAAATGTAAAGATTGGATGCGGCCCTGAAACAGCATGTTTCGGTTGTTGGGGCAAATACGAAGTAAAGGACAACCTTTCGAACGTAAAAATTTAATAATTAATAAAGCACGAAGTTAAGATCCATCTTTATGAGAGGAAAGGTCCTTCTCGATTTACGAACCTGAAGTCTTGAATTTATACCTTAACTCACCCACCTATGGCGAGATGTTCGAAGGCCCGTTTCCAACGAGATAGCTGAGAACTTATACGTGAGAGAATGATTCCGAGGATTGCCCTTACCTCATAATGGTAAATTATAGAATGATGCCAATCCTTTGAGGAGTAGGATTTGAGAGAAATTACACTCTTATATTACATTACGAAAAGTAAGGGCCACTTCATTGAGAAGAACTAGTAATTACCAGTTTGATTCGTTTTTGTCTTACTCATTAGTCGTCACTGTCTTCGATATCGGTTGGAATTGATTATTTAGGGGGCTTCGCCTACTAGCTCACACCCTTTGCTATGACCAAACATCCCAAGATGAGCCACTAGATCTAATTCGGAAGAACTCACTAAAAGATCGCCGTCCCGATGCCCTTTTTACGTTACTTCATCAGTTGATTCCATTCGTATCGCCGTGTAAGATCGAAAACTAACTCACTAACAGGGGGCATTAAATCCCCCATTTCCTCTACCCGGAGCTTCGCTCCCACATCAGTTGAATAAGAGACAGATCACTCAGAACTCCAGCAAGAATGCCATAGTAGAGATTCGATTTTATAACATACGTATATACAAGGCTCAAACCCCTCCTCTTCAATCAGTACGTAGGGGAGAAGGGTAGACCCCAGTTTTTCAATCCTTTACTAGATACAGATGATGTAGACAGAATACGAAGATTCTCCCAGGGTCCGCGATAAGTACCCAATCTAATTGGAAAATTCCCATCATCTTCAACTTAGCCGGTTCTCGCTCTTTATAGCAGCTTAGCCCGCTTCGACCAGGAATCTGTCAAGCTAGTAGCTAATAAGAGAGTCTCACCCTCCCGCGTGATCCCGCAGCGCAAGCATCTATCGATCTCATCCATAAGGAAGATCCTGAGTTTTCATTTTTTAAGTTGGCTCAAGATGGCCTTGACTTGACTTTTTTCTTAGAAAGAAGTTTGAAGGCATGGTCTTTAATAATCTATTCGAGTTATCTGAAAGAGCCACTAGGTATGAGAACATGCTCAGAGAAGAGTCACATAGAAAGAATACAGTTTATGGCACTTATTATCAAGATCCAGTAATTTTTGATGTTGATGTGGCTGAGTATTAAAGGGTAATCTTGTAGTTTGTTACATTCTAGTTAAGAAAGATGTTCAGGCACAGAGGTCCCCGAAGACAAATGAACAAAGGAAATCGCCAGATTTTTTTGAATAAGACTGAGTCAACATGTGCTTAGTTCCGGGCATTCATACCCAATTCGCTATTTCACTTATATGCTCCGTTATCCTGTCCTTTTTTTTTGTCTTCCTCCCGACCCAGATGTCTTCGTTGAGGTAGTGTCCTCGTCACCCGAATAAAGTGCTGATTGTCTGCGCATTCCCTTTCTGTCCTTATAGGCCTACGCCTTCTAATCTAATCCTATCAGTTCAGTCAGCGAATAACCCTCCAGCCAATAATCCTTGTAATCGGTTGACTACCTCCCGGCTCAAGTAATTATTTTTTTTTTGTTTGGTCTTTGACCGAGTGAAGTAATTTCCGTTTGTGTGGCACGAGCGATGTAAAATGAAATCTTGTATCGAGGATATGCGGATGCGGTTGTGGAAGCATTTTCCTAGCAGCTAAGGAGCAATTGCCTTGAGACTGTGCTTAGTCCCCCTAATGCTTAAAACTTCACTTAAACCTTTGAGTCATCGCCTAATCCTTTCATTCTAATGCCAGTAGAAAGAAAATCTATCTAATCGAAGTCAGGGCCTAATCCTTGTATTGGTTCTTGACTTTCTGTGTAAACCCCGCAGTAAGCCCCATCAGGCTAATGCTCTCCGTACGCCCTATCGTTTAGTCGTAGAAGGTCCATAAGGATTCCAATCGGCTAAGTCTTGTATTCCGTCCTAGCTTTCGATTTCTTCGTTGAAGGAGTTAAGTGCCCCATTATTGATGCGAGCGATCTAAAGCTTATTCCATTACGATACGACATTCTATCTCTTTTTCTATTAGCTATTCTGTGTCAGTTGGTCTCTCATTTTCAGTTGATGTGGAATAGCCATGTGGGGAACCCTCATCAGGAGAGAATTGCTATGTCTGTCGGAAAATCGTTATCTACGAAATTACCAATACCCAATAAATAGACTGAAATCAAGGAGAATCCTTCCCTTAAGCTAAGCCGCCCACCTAAGTCCTAATCCTTCACCAAAGAGTAAAATCGTATCCGCCTCTCAATCAGTCATCGCCTACTCCTTCTAATCCTATCGGTCAGCGCCTAGTCTCTTTCGAAGTGCTCGAAGTCGGCTAAGGTTCATTGGTTGCTGCTTTGTCCCTCGTCACCTAAGAGAGGACTGAGTTTGTTCCTGCGCGAGTATTGTTGTAAGGTGGAATGCTTTCCCGCTTTCCAAGCTTTCAGGAAATTTGCTTTGCCTTGAGGTCTTCTATTCCGTATAGTAAGCCCGGTTGGCATATTGTTGTATGAAAAGGAGTCGATTACCTATTTCCCCTAGTCCCGAAATCTTGTTTAACTTGATCTTAGTCTTCCCGCCCAGCACGTCTTCCTAAAGTGGTCGATGTAGGTTATGGGATTGCGCTTGTAGGACAATTTCCGTATCGCCTTTTTCCTTCCTTAAGAGAGCTAAGCCTGCTTCAAATCAATATTACCTCGTGCTCGTTCGTCTGTAATCTGCTTAGAAAAACCCAACATAGAATTTCATCTTTCTTCGTGACCACTTGTGTCAGGATAAGGAGAGGAAAGGTAACTAGGAAGTTACTCAATCCCTCGAGTGTGCCGGAGGAACTAGTTGGACTTTCCCTCTCGAATATGCCTAAGAAAGAAGATTGGAAACCTTCAAGATCCTTCTTTCCTATATCTTTAGGAAACTCCTCTCCAGGCATACTAACTAATAACTAATGCGAGTTGCGAGTCAGTCTAGTTAGTTCCCATGGAAGTCAGGTACTAACTATTGTAGTCCGGTAACGCTCGTCGAGAACAGGCGTCCTACTCTAATTAGGATAACGCATGCACGCTTGGCGCTAACGGGCGGTTACTACACGCGCTACGGCTTGCGCTATTATATATATAAAATAATCGGGTTTCCACCAGGGGAAGGTCTCCCTTGGCCAATTATACTAAATATGACATTGGTTACATTAGATTGGAATTCGTACTCTATGGCGTCGCACGGCGTAGCCTGACGGAAGGGAACCACCACCTTGTAGGGCACTTTTTTTAAAAGAGTAATTGTCTTTGCTTATTCCTCGGTGGGGTTACGTGCTTTGCTTCTGGTTCCATAATTGCTTCAATGGCAGCTTAGAGTTCCTGGATATTGATCTTGCTTTCCCTATTTCCTTCTATACCCGCTCCTGTCTTTTTCTATGCGGGATAAACTTGCTATGCTCGCTGTTGTTCGTCCGTTTCCAGTTGGGAAGGTAGCAAGGTTCGTTGTCCTTTCACTCGATCGGAGAGGGGGGGCCCAAGACGGGGAACGGCTAGCAGCGATAACACCAACAGCTTTAATATCGGGTGTAGGAGAAGAAGCCGATAGGGGGGGAGGTAGCGAAGAAGACTTGAGCAAAGTACTTTATTATAGAAGAAGATGTTGCTATGAGTGAGTTCGCCATTGTCTATGGGTCGCTCACGTCTAAGAGGGCAGTTGAAGAGTTCCCGTGCCCTGGTGGAGCCCCTAGAACCTTAAACTGCTGTTGACTATTCCCTGCCTTTGTATTGCTAGAATGCTCGAATCAGCGGAGCTCATTAATTGAGAAAGTCAAGCATGTCAGCACGCCCCCTACCTATGTAGTCGGCTTCCCGGTAGTTTGCGAGATTAACCGCTATTGGAATCGGTCTATCTAAATGGCCTATCTCCAGATGTATGTATTCTTGAAGTGCATTCACATCTGTTTCCTTTCCCTGGAAGGCATCCCTTATTCGATTCCTGCTAAAGTACGGGGTGCTAATAGCGGGATGCTAAAGAAAAGAGATGGCTATGGCTATGAGACTAGTGCAATCAGGTAATCGACCAAGTACCACATACATGAAAAAAAGAGCATTCCTGCGTACTTATCCACTGGCATTGAAGGAGAAGAATGCCGACTATTTCCCAAGGGTACGAAATACGGCTTGCCCGATTCTTATACTATGGATGCCTCACTCCTCACCGAACCAGAATGGCACCCGCTTTGTGCTTGCTGAAGAGACAGGCAAGCATTCCCTTAGTCCTGCTTTGCCCAACAATGACACTGTGTGTGCTGCTACCTCTCGTGCTGGGACTTCTTCACCTACTGCACTTCCTGCCAAACCACGCTTTTATACTTACTGCACGAGCTGTGACCATTGACAAGAACGAGTGCCCTATACTTCGTAGGAGGGCTGCAGCTTTGAAATCCAACCGAGCCCCTTAGTCCAAATAGAAAGAGTTCTCTGGGCCGATTCACCTTACACCTAAAACACCCTCCGCCCTGGATACTGATGAAAAATCCATTTTTTTCCCTCCCCAGAGCTAGGGGACATATATTGCTCGGATTATTCGTTCACAATTAAGACCAGGTGCTCATACCCAACAACGGAAAGAAAGTCAGACTTCGAAACTAAGACAAAGACGCTTTTAAGCATCATTCAGATCGATAAAGTCCGATCGAATAACCTAAGCTAAGGGAAAAGGATTTCGCCTAAAGCGGGCTGATTGTTGTTTTGGGGCACTAAAAGTTGTTCTTAGGCTAGGCTGCGCTTTTACACCTTTCGGTAAACCCGGAGTAAAGGGACAAAGAACTTCTCGCAAAAAGACCACTTCGAGCAGATGTCACGCCCTCGGGACACTACACCTATCTATGTCAATAGATACAGACCATCGAGTAGTGCGACAAACAGGCGGGCACGCCATCCAAGTCTTTCAAGTCGGAAGTTGATCCGTGACTACGCATTGCTCCTTTGGAAGGGCAGGGTAAGATATGGAAAGGAAGCCCTATTTCACGGTAAATAGCATCGGAGCTCGTCTCCTACCGGACTTTCTTTTTCGGGCTTTCGCGGAACCCCCCGCTAACGCAGCATCAGTGGTGCTACGAGTCGGCCTCAGGAGACAAACCTCTTAGAGAATTGTGCTCGCTAGCCTTCCACGCCATCGGCTTATCCGGTCCCGCACGGGTGCTTCTTTAGAAGAATCGGACAAGTGCCCGACGGGAGGCTTTTGACCGGGCGCATCCTGCCTGATCTCCTTTGGCTCCATTCTTTAGCAGTCAAAGGCATTGACATTCAATCCCTTTTTCTTCTCTTCTATTCTATTTTACGATGCTAATATCGAGAGTTTTTCACTGTAAATAACTGAACCTGTAAGCGTTATAGACCACTTTATAGCCTGTCCAAAAGGTCTTTCATGTGTTAATTTTAGTCGCTTCTTGACGGATGCGGAAGTCACCTTTCTCTTCCCATTGGGTAGTCACTACCGCTTCCTACGATTACACGATTGCCCGAACAAAGCATCCTAAATGCCGAGGAAGAAAACTGGCACGAGTGAGATGTCACTTATTAAAGCAAAAGCCAGAACCCTAGATGCCAAGATCCACGGGCACCCCTAAGGCTTGGTGAGCTAGGTTTAGTGACTGGGGCGGACTTCTATTCTATACCTGTCCCCTTCTTAGACTATTATAGAACCTCCTCGAAGCAAGGAAGGAATGAATCAGAATAGGCTCAGGAGCTAAGAGAGATTGGAAAGGTTTCAATTCAATTAAATAAGAGTGTTTCACGCGTCTTTCGCTGTCTGTTATTAGAAGAAGGGCGGGATTGGTTTACCGAACCACTAAGTTAACTGAACTTGAATTTCTATACCCGGAACATGGATAAACATCTTGAATCCTTCCGGGTCGACTTTAGAAAAAAGGAACGTCTTTGTACCACTTTTCTTCTAATTATGTTATGATTTAAAACCTCAGTACCTGACTCAACTTGCGCACTAGAAAGCCCCTACTTCTTGATTTACCTGACTAGAAGGACGTTGCTTTCTCTTGAAACGAAAGGGACGCTTCCGTAAAGTAAAGAGCAGAAGCACAGAAAAAGAATACCAAAAGATCTCCGAAAAGAGTTTATTGGCCTGATAAGAGACCAACCCCTTTTTAAAATAGATAATTCAATAAGCTGTGAGTTCCGATGATGTTGACGTTAGTAGCGCTTCTTAAAAGAAAGGTGCTCTATCAGACTTAAGCAAGGATGTCACATACTTAACTATTATACGATATTTTTCTTTAGTGAGACTCAAAGTAGGTCAGGGAAGGACAGGATACCACCAAGTAGTCATATGTAACCTTCAGGGGTCTTCCTGTTCGTGAAGAATCAATTCTATAACTAATGAATAGCCTCTCCATTTTTGCCAGCCCAGCCCTTTTTATTTCTTAGTCATGTGAGATAAGGGCAATTTTCTATATCCAAGCAGTACCAGTCAAAATAAGGAGCGAAAAAAGAGCGTATGGTCATTTGCTAAACCTAAGCCTTGGTAGTTTTCAAGGTTCATACAAGGACTTTTTATCCTAAAGAGAAAGAAGAAGAAAAAGCAGTATTTCGCGGACCATCACTGGAAAAGAAATTGAGCTGTAGGCATCAAGGTAAGGGACCGAGAAAGTATACTGCAGCAGAAGCGGAATCGGGTTGAAAGGTAAGGATAGCATGATTGACTGCTTGCGGGTCCCTTGGATCATGGGCCACAGCTACTTGGGCCGCTGAACATCATTTGGATGTGCCGAGGCTATATGGGCTTAGGCCTTTTGATGGCTGTCATTTTCTGGGCTATTTGGATAGACTCAGATCCTTTCATGTAGGAGATGGATGGGCTCGGATCCTTTGCATGATTTCATGTGAGGAGCCACCTTTGACGGGCTTTAAATTTGGACAGATCCATCGTGCCTTCTTGCATGGGCTTGGGCTAGCTTGCTTCCTCTGACTTGGATTCTTTGATTGTGCTAATTGCCATGTCATTCCCTTTGATTGCTAATAAGAAGGTAAGTAGCTTCCTTGTGGATAGCTGCACTTCCTTCGCTTCCGGCTTCTTTCAGTCCTCAAGTCGAATCCCAAGGTAAGACCTAAACCACTAATTCCGTCTAATCGGCTTGGCCTATCTCCAGGTATTCCCTAAAAAAGAATGTCATCCAGCTCCTCATCACTGTCACTCTTTCTGGCATCTAGCTCAACGGTATCTGGTTCAATGTTCGCTAATGTCTTTCGTTCGATGTGGTATTTTGATGTTAGGATGAAGATTCAATCCGAAAAAACGACCTATAAGACAAGACAGCTTAAGCCCAATTATTCTAAGCCTATTTCATTTTTAATTTAGCCTTACGCTGATTCAAAAGTAGCTCCCATTCCTCCAAGAAGAAATGGCACCAACATCGGTCACTGAAGCACCTTTCGTCACTGAAGGAGCCCGGCAACAGAGTTGGATAGATGCCATGAAGCTTCCCCCCTCCCTAGGGTGGGCTTTCCTCCGAAACTTATACTGCATGTGCTTAGCTTAGGACTGCAAATCCTAGTAGGAAGAAGGAATTACACGCGCTGGAATGGCACACTTTCTTTCACTGGTTTGATCATTGGATGCAACGGCACTGGATCGCGAGGAGAAGAACAACTAAGTCGAAAGACTAACACTGTGGCTGGAAAGAAAGAGAACGACAACTCCAGATCCTATTAAATTTCGTGATTTCATCCCTCTCCTTTCATAAGTAATTTCATCCCTATCCATAGCTTTCGTGTCTATCCTGCCGCTTGATTCCACTGCTGCTTATATATATCCCTTTTGCCCACTTTATTAACACATAGTAAAAAAGGCTATAGAGAGCTTCTTGAGAAGTCACTTTCTTTTTTGTAAGAGCCAGGTACTTCTACTTAATTGGAAGGGGAGGAACTCAGCGCACTCCAACTCAAACCTCAGAAAAGGTAAAGAAAGATTCAGCCCTTGAACCTACTATCCTAAGATAGATCTTTACCTGAAAAAGGGACTGCAACTTCAATTGGCTAGCTTGCCTTAGGGAATGAAATTTTAATAGTATCTACTAAGGGGATTTCGAGCCCAAAACGCGGGCATAGAAGCGCAGCTCTTTTCCCGTATACATGATTTGGAAGCTCACCTAGCTTACGGACTACCACCACAACTCAACCAAGGCGACTATGCGCGTCTAGTACGAGAAAATTTTGAAAGTGCTGTGAGTCTTAACCATTATCGGACGGCTCTAAGCCTTGAGTTGTTTGAACTACATATATTGGAGCTGAAGAAGGAATGTCAAGACAGAGTATTTAATTATATGCTATCTGAACGGGAATTAGCATCTATTCTTGATCTCTATCCCTTCAAGGATATCTGAAAAGCAGCACATGACTTTCTTGAAGATCAAGTGGAGTCAATCAGTTCTATGCGTTCCCTTTTTCAACGCGGAAGGTACCCAACATTTCTTTCTTCAAGATATTCAGAGGAGAGGAAGAAATTCAAATCTTTATCGAAAATTTTATTCCTTCTTCACCGATGAAGAATTTCGAAGATTGCTTGACCCATGACAAAACTTCTCTGGGTGAATTGGAATCTATTTGTTTAAGAGGTATGGTGTGTAAGCGAGCTAGTCCCTGAAAATGCTCGTTACTTAAGCGTTGGGGTTCAAAATCTTCCTTTTTTGGAGGAGATAAACGTAGGGAAAGCAGGTATCTTATTTACATTACGTGGGTGGGAAACCCTTTAGGCCAGGAAGCTAGCTTGGGAGAAGTAGAACTCTTTCTTTGAAGCAATGGCACAATCTACAAAATCCTTTGTCTTAAGCATATATCTCTTGACCCAACACGGAATATATACTATCAAGGAAGTCCCCTCGAATGGTCTCTTTTTCTATCTAGGGTTGCATGCAGCTAGGATGAGTGATGTCGTAGCCTACTAGACTAGTGTTTTCCCCAGTGGGTTGAGGCGATCTATTCCATGTAAATGAAATGTAAATCAGAGCGAGCTGAACGACTAAAAGATAGTTCCTAAGATCGGTAGTTCGGATATCGATATAGTGAGGTCAGAGGCAGGGAGACTAAGGGCAGTGGTTGACACAAGCCTCCCTCTCATCGATAAGGGCAAAAGGTACTTCTAGTGAGCAGTACGGAATGAACCGATGCTGAACGTGTAGGAACATCAGCTTCTCAATCTTCAACTATCCCGTCAAGGCGCTATCCAGTGTATGGAGTCGACTGTGTCTAAACAAAAGATCCCTCTTTCGGGTCCTAATGCGTTACGCACTCAACGTCAGTCAGGGATCTACCCTTCGTTATGGCAGCGGAACGTGAGCAATCGGCTATTGGTCTCTTGCACCTTTCCTCACTATCGTTCGTTAAGGCTTCTTCTCACTCCGGTCGACACTCAGTCCGCTCGCCTCTCTCGCTCTTTCGTGGTGTAGGGCAATCGATTTCAGTTTCCCCTCGCGGGTGCAGAATAAAGCGTTTGGGTTTTAAGACTTGTACCCGCACCTTTCTTCTTATCTTACCTTACCGGCCGGAAAACGATTCCATCGCCTTGTTGACTACCGACTACAAGTCTGCTTTTTCGATGCGAAAAGGGCCTTAGTTCCTCTCCCTAACGAGCTTCCGTTGGTCGCCTCTCCCTTCCGTCGAGTGGCTTCACACGTTGGTCGCCCTCCCCTTCAACACTTAAACTTGCTACTACTACTTCACTTGCACGTAAAGTCTCATCCACTCATAGCGATTTTCTCGATTCGGGGACTACGAAAAAAGAAAGTGAAAAAGTACGTAAAGCGTCTCCGTACTTCTCTTAGGCTCGTTTCGGGTATTAAAAAAGCTTCTTATCTCACGTCTTAGCCATAGGGCTTCGACTCCCCGACAGCTCCCTAGTCTAGCTTCTTCTGTAATAGTACTGTAGAGTCTTCTTCGGCTCTATGAAAAGCTTTTGTGGCAATGGCTAGATCGACTATTGGATCTTTGCACGAATCTCCTTCTGGTGGAAGGTGCAGAGGAATTGGCATAACTGCCATTGTTCTTGTTCTCGACTCTGCAGCTATTGAATCAGGATAGGCTGTGAGGCTGTCGGCATAGTTGCTGTTGAAGAAATGCCACATCTGCTTGCGACGAATAGGTTCTTTGCCAGTGAATCATAAGAGTAAGAGAGGCCTAGCGCTGAATCGGTTGTTGTGCTAGAATCCGCAGCTAGTGAATCCCCAGTTCTCGAATAAGCTGCTCTATATGTTCTCGAATCGGATCGGAAAGGAAGGGAAAAAAGAAAAGTATGCAATGCATATTCAAGGAGACGAACGACGAGATGGCATAAAATGCAAGCTGCTCGGGATTAAGTGACCTAAGGCAAGGTTTTTTTTACTGAACAACCAAGTGTAGTACGAGGCGGAAGGAAGACACACACAGCAAAGCAGGTTAACTTTGAAAAGGAGTCCTGGGACCCCCTAGGTTTGTAGAAACAAAATGAATTATAAGATGAGTGTCGCAGCAGTTTAGGAGTCTAAGCAGGAAAAAAGCAAGCTGGAATTGGTAGTCACTGGGGATATAATATATATAGGCATCGGAACCGAAAGGAACAAACAAGAGTCACTTCAATCGCTACAAGCAAGAGGAAGAGGCAGGAATGGATAGTTCATTATAAAAGGTACACAAGCAATCGCCGCAGGAACCGTAAACTGGATCTCCTTCGCTTCGTCTCCTCCACCGAAACAGCTTTCAATCAATAGAAATCGTATTCGTGAATAAATCTCCTTTGTTTGAATCCTATGGTATGGACTAATTATCTGTAGCAGGACTCTCTTCTGTCCGTTTGAACTCTTGAGCAAGAGCTTCCGCAGGAGAACGGAATAGGCATCCATTAGTTCCCGAAGAAGGCAGGTTTGAGCAAGGAGGCTCAAGAGTCGCTTTTCCAGTGATAGCTTTTGAGTAAGTAAGTAAGTCGAGGGCATAATGAAGGAAGAATTAGAAAGAGTGGAAGGTAGCAGATGGAGATTGAGATTGAACAGTTGGTGGCCCTACGAGGAAGTCTTGCCCATTAAAGTCAGCTTCAAGCTTCCGGCAACCGCTTATCCCAAGGTAGGTGGGAAATGAATGGAGGAAGGAACTACATATTGAACATTTATAGGCTTCGGCGGATGCAGATTAGGCTTATGGGGAAGAGGAAGCAAGGGCTGACGCTTAAGCATCGGCTAGTGAAACAACTCCTGTCCTTATTTCGTATCCGAGGTGGGCTCTTTACACATATGATATGTAGGTGTAGGTATAGTACGGTAAAAAAGTAAGGTTGGGGCTCTTCGATTAGGCGAACCAGTCCAACTAGGCCAAAATACAACCGTCCACTCCGTTTCACGGCTTTAGCAAAGCTTAGGTCCCCGGGTCCAAAACGTCGGTTTGTAAGGGCAGAGGGTTTAGAACCTGAAGATGAAGCTGCTGGTGAGGCTTTAGTTTCAATTGAAAATCCAACATCATATGAATGCGAGGGATAAAACCTGGTGAAAGGAAGGCCTTTCCAAAGAACAAAGAAGGTTGGTTAAAGTACTCGCTTCGTACTTAGCCCGAACTCCTCAGAACACCAAGCAGCGGAAGCGGCGAAAGAAGAAGCCCTCTTGCGCGGATACCACCCCTCGGTAAAGGGCCTGGCCTGCCATAAGCAAGCACGAAAGAAAAGAAGGCAACCAGGAGAAGCGTGGAACAAAGGATTGTGTGACAGATTGGCTTGGGATAAACATCCTATGCATGTCAAATTTATGTTATGTGAGCACTCTTCGTAAGGAGAGGCCTTTGCGGATTGAGGAATAGAGTTATTGCAGTCGTATCTACTGTGATAAGAAAAAATGGTTACTCCCTATAAGGCCAGAAGGCTTTCTTCTGGTTGGAGTAAGTAAGGAATAGATGTGACTATAATAAAAGAAGGGGTGCGATAAAGCAAACGTCGAATCACTGGCAGTCCCTCGGCTTATAGAGTCGGTAGTTCGACGTCTTCTGAGGAGTTGCCAAGAATGTTGTTCGCATTTTGATTTAAGAAGTAAGAAAGTTTTTTCCGATTCCTCGAAAATGACTGATCAAGTAGAAGCCAAATCCTTTTGAGCCTTCTTTCTCCTCCTTTTGACCCTTCGGTAACCTCCCGCTTCGCCCCTCTCCTTTCAGTCGAGTTACTTCGCCCCTCGGTAAGTTCATTTCAAACTGAATTTTTTTCAAAAACCCCGTAATTTTCGTTACTTTATCATTTTCCTTAATAAATGGAATTTCAAATTGCATTTTTTTCATTTTCCCGTGTTTTTTGGTTAAATTCGTTTTTCCGAAGGAGATTGAATTTCAAATTGCATTTTTTTCATTTTCCCGTGAAAAATGGTTATTTTCGTTTTTCCCTCGGTAAGTTCATTTCAAACTGAAAATTTTTATAAAACCCCGTAAAAATCGCTTAAATTAAACAATTTTTGAATTTTTTATTTCAAGGAAGACTGGAACTAAAAGCAAATGCCATAACGTTCAAGACCAAGGCAACCATAGCCAAAGAAAACCAAAACTGAAAGGATTCAATCCAGCCACAGGTTCCCCTACGGCTACCTTGTTACGACCTCACCTCCGAACATGTCTGAAACCATCTCATCTCTTTTCGTCTCCGAACAACCGAGCTCAGACTCCTAAAGTTTTCTTCGGTCAAAAAGAACAACAATTCGAAATGAGCGCACCAAAAATAAGAATAAAAAGAAATATACCACCACCTAGCTATAATAGGATAGGATTTATTTTATATTATATAAGTAGAGGCGAGGCCATATTTATTGATATCTTTCTCCATATCCATTAGGTATTGCATCTCCTTCTTGTACCATCCGCCCTCTAGCCCCTCTAGCTGTTCTAGCCTGTCGACCACGAAATCTTGAAAGGCTTCCTCTGGTTTGTAACCAGCATTTTCGGCCAAGGCAGGATGGGCAGAAAGCACTTGGCGGAAGGCAGCGAGACATGAGTGTTTCCGCCCACAACATTCAGATATTCATTTTCAAAGTGGAGCTGTGTGTTATATTCCCGTTGAAATAAAGCTTGATTAAGTTTTATTTTGACTTCCGAAAATAACTCCCTTTCTCGCATGGATCCTGATTAAGAAAGAGGCAAGTCTCACTGTCGAGGATCCCAATTCTATTAAAAAGGGAGTTGTCTAAACGTATCTCGGGAGTAGTAACCAAAGGCTTTCTATTTGAATTGGACCAAGAAGTGTTTGAAGGACCAGCCTGAGCTTCATTGATTGCCATCCTTGGGGGAGAAGAATTGATAGAAGGGCTACCAGGGTTCTCCCCCAGCATGACTTGTCGTAAAATTTCATAGTCATCGGATGTAATCGCCGGAAAGGAATTATCGGGCTCCGCAGCTTGTGGTAGAACCGCCGGCTCGGGGTCCGGAGTGGGGGGTATTTCGAATACTTCTGCCTGTGTACCGGGACTTGGAGCTTGAATTATTCTAAGAAGCGACCCCGAGTTTGCTGAGCCCGAAGAGTCCGAATTAGTAATGATCTCTTCTCCTGAGAAATGTAAAAGAAACCCGACGACAGCAACAGAACAAAGATCACTCAAATAAATGCCTACGCGAGAAATGGAATAGATTCGAACACCGTAAAAAAAGAAAGAAACGAAAAAAAGAATAGAAAGCTGGATAACATAGACAAGTGGAAGGCCGTACTTTTTTGACAATGGACAACGATAAAAATTAAAGAGAAAGATGAAGCCAAATAACAAGATTCCGAGAACTACCAGATTTATACCAGTCGTCATTATAGCTCTTCCTTCTGATCCTAGAAAACGTCCGAAAAAACTTGCTGCAAAGAAACTAATTAAGGTAAGTAAATAACGAACGATAGCCATGGTATTCCTTTGTCTTGTCAAAAATTTCGGTACGACCAGCGCGGTTGTTCGTATTTCATTTTCTTTTTCATAAAGTCACTAAGTTACTTACGGAATCTCAAATCGTTTCCAAGAAAACTTCGTTAGAATTGGATGTGTTAAGCATATAGGCCAATAGCTTCAACGCGCTTAGGCCACCACCTATAAGCTCCTCTTACTTAATTATTGAGGAGATAGGTTTCAAGACTTTCGACGCTACTTTCTTTCTTCTCTTATGATTATGATATTTATTTCTTGTATTACACTCGCTTCCATGCTGCTCAAGCAGAGCTAACTACAGGGCCGAATGAACTGGGACACCCAGACCTTTCTTATGCGGAAGCAAACCCTTTCTTTCTATACGAGTTTGATTCAGTTGCTTAGGGTGAACAAGCCATACCATTCACCTTCTAGCCTCGCCTAGGAGTCTGTGGACATCCATTTACATCATTTCTTTGAAAAGCTCAGACTTCCTTCTTTTCCTTTCCCACACACTCGCTCTACTTTTGAGATATCGTGTAATCATATCTCTCTTTGACTTTCTCTCCCCTACTTCAATTAAAGCTTGCTCAGTGTCCGGAATCGGGACCGGGGTGGACCATGGTAACTCGGCGAGTCATTTACTCATGAGATCCAGCCTTGCCTCCCATACTCACCTCAACCTGCTTTCTCTTTTTTTTTGTTTTAGACTTGGATCTAGGGGCCCAGCACCATATCCCTGCTTGAAGAGATGGTCATCTGTGCTCCACAGCTACTGGTGTCATCACCCTACAAAGAGGGGGAAGCAACCAAGATGTATGTCGTCCAACTCAACCTCAGACTCTTTCTTCCCGACCTATTTGACTCTCTGGCCGCAGTTATTTAGGTGGTATCCCGAGATTGAAGAGATCGAATTACTCCCCGGAACACACGAAAGAAAAATATGAACTAGGTAAATAGAAATGGAAAAGAGATGTTTCCAATTCATCAAAATCAGAAGCTTTTTCTACATCCATATGATCTACTAAAGTAGATCGGTATTGCCCATATAATGAAAGCAGATCTTGGTCCATGGAGTCCCAAGAAGGTAAGAACTCCAACCTGTCCGATGCTTCTTCGGCCAAATACAATATACAAGTGGGACCTGCACTATGAGCAAGCTGTGCGAAAAACCGCTTCTTTTTTCCGGTTCCGAAACAACTTGGGCGAAATGGGGTTCTACCGGGAAACCATGGATTTTTTAGTTTTCGCCATTGGTTACTGGTCGAGCCACTGGAATGGAATGAGATAAGAATCTCTGGAGATCTTTCCTCTCCACTTACTCGATACAGGCTTCCCTCTGTAGAAGACTTCTTCCGAATGGCATAATTGTCCGACACTACGTTCCTCGATCTTCAAAGAAGACTGACTCCTCCTACTCCTCCTTCTCCTTTAGGATAGGATCGTCGTTGGTCCTTCTTTCACTAATGATCTCACCATTTTCTAGTAGTTCGCGCGAACGCGCGAGGGACTATCCTTTCTATCGCTTGCGCTTGCTTTTCACTCTCAAGACAACGGTCTTTCTCTTCTATAAAGCGAAGCAAAGCGCATGGCGCTGAAGTGAGACAATCGAAAGCACGGTGAAAGGAGTACTATCCAGGTGCGAAGAGCTCGATCCGGTTTAGTATCACGCAATTGCTAGAGCACGGGAGGATCGGGGAACAGATATGTCGATGAGGAAGAGTAATAACCGGTAAAGAGAGAAAAATCCCAGGGTTTGGAAAATCGTACCCGGATAGAGATGATGGTCTTCCTCTGATGTCTCCAAGCCGGCCATAATAGAATAGATAGAGCCTATTACAATAGAATCACATCTCGCAGAATCAATCACGTTTATTAGAAGTGGACAATAGAGTGGAAGCTGGGGAAATGGTTGAAATATCGCTCAACATAAAAAGAAACCTACTTCTTTGAAACATCAAATCCGGCGTAGAAACTGTTTGAAGGTGATTTGATGGCAGATATTCTGTGGGGAAAACGCTTGACTTGGAAGAATCGAGTATCCATGAAAATCGACGATAAAGTGTGAGATCGCGTATCCCTCAAGTTAGAACAGCTTAGTGTGAAACGCTCAGGAAAACAGAAAACCAAGGACCTATGGAAGAAAAAGTCGATGTGGTGTAGAGGTTTTTGATGTAGTCCATATCTTTATGCGCAGGATTGAGTGAATCGTATCAACGAGAAAATGGCGCATCGAACTGAGAGAAAAAGCCGCATGATGGTGGAATATGGCGCACCGCAATCAACGTATGTGAGTGAATGCATTGGCCGAACGGTCACGTTTTACCGCGTTGTCTCATTGGTAATGGGGCTAGAGCTAGTAATAGAGGTTACCCAGGCATAAAAAATGAAAGAAAATCATCTACGAGAGAGTTCCTAAGTTATGTTCCCACTGCGTGCTTCGAGGCCACGACAATGAAAGTTGCAGACATCAAAAAAAAGGGTTCAGAAAGCCTTTCACAAAGAATCCTTACACAATAGGGCAAGCCCTAAATGAGTAAGGCCAAACTCAAGGCCTCAGATTCTCACGAAAAAGGCAATCAATGAAGTTGAATAAGCACTCCCAGCAGAATAATTGTATTGAGATTTCGAGCATAAAGAGAGATCTTTTCACATGGCGAGGAAGACTCTCATTAGCAGTCCTTAGGCCTCAAAGACAATAGCTTCCTTGTTCTAGTTATCGCTCCCCGGCTTCCTTCCTCCAACAGATGCGGATGAATTAGCTGCCGTTATTCTTTCAACATTTGCAGAGCTAACCCCTAAAGTGACTTCAGCCCCGTTAGAGCTAACTGCTGCTTCTTCTATAGCAAGTGCCGATCAGGAATCACTGCTTATTCGACTGTTAATGCCCACTCCTGGTAGGGCTGTTCAAACCAATCCACCCAGGAGAAAGACAGCTGAACAAGACCATGCGGATAAGAGAAGAGTTGTGATTAGATTAGCACTTTCTCTTCCAGATCACCTAATAGACTGGCCTGACTTAGTTACTCTCCCCAGGAAGAGAAGGGAATCCAGGGGAAGTCGAAAGAGAACTTACAGGCTTTACTAAAATCTAACAGCTTGTCCTCTTTTTTTAATCTAATTCCCAAGCAGGCGGATTAGAAGGTAAGGCTTGACCTTGTTGGGTCAAGGCTGCTTAGTCTCCTTCGGACCCTAGGTGAACTACCTTTAGCTTTCGAGAACAATTAACATTGCCAGACTTCTACTTCACTCTTAAAGTAAAGATGGTGTTCCGGGAAGAGCTTTATCCTTTTCTGATTGACCTCTCTTAATTAAGCACAGGGACTCTATCTAATTATGAATAAGACTGTTCGTCTGGTGGTATCGTATATAAGATAAACGACAGGCGTCCTTACCTGATGCATGGTATGTCTAGAGTGAAATATATAATAAAGCAGTCTTTGCTAGCCCCTTAGGGGTATGGAACTCGCCAAGAAGGTAAGGTTCCGATTACAAGTATGGACCTCCTTGCCTCCGAGTCCTTATTTTTAGCCAGTTGGAGAGCAATCCAGCCCATAAAATGGAAGTGCTTCTGTCTTACAGGCATTACCCTCGTGCTCTTTCTGATGCCCGGCTAGTTACAATTGAAGGTGGAGTAGCTTTGCCTTTACCTTCGCTTTTCGATCCAGTTAGAGTTGGAGTGCCAGTTTCCAGTGAGTAATATCAGATTTCTTTTGTCTTTCATAATGCTAAGCTGGGATTTTATAAAGCTTGAATAAGGGGGAATCTATCTTGTAATAGGAAAAAAAATATAGCTTGCAAACCATCAAATCAAGTGAGCAAGCTAACAAGCGAGTGCAGAAAGCTTGTGAATTAAAGTCGGGATTTTAGTGCCTTCCCAGGGGCTTCTATATTACGGCATATCTGGCAACCTGTTTTGGAAGCCCTTTGTTAGGGTTCTAGGAGTAGTTTCCAGTCGAGTTCCGCAGTTGCCTTGACTCTCCCCTACCTGTAACAGTAATAATTGCTCCCCTGGGCTAACGAGATTTCGATTTCTTTTTCGATTCTTTCTTTATTATTGATTCATGTGTCGGACTAGTTGCTTGCCAAAAAAAGGCCTATACTGGTGGTTTTTATGGTCTTTCCTGTTAAATGAAATGTCCCTGCCTTCTTTTCGTTCTTGCACAACCTATTCTGATGTCGCCGAATCGGCTTAAATCGGGCTTGATGCCATCTGCGGTTCGGAATCCATGTGGGCTTTCTGGTTTGGATGATTCCTGCTTCATTCTAAAGTGAGGTTTTTTTTATTCCGAGTTGGCGCCTGCAGGGGATTCTAAAAAGGCATTCTATTCTCTTTCTTTCCTTCTTGAAAGTCAAATTTTGAGATATGTCACTTCTGTCTAAAAGGCTAAGGCTCCCTCCCAACTTTCGAATTCTTTCTAAGCCTCTTTACTAGACTATTAGTGGCATTTCGTTAAGAGCACATTCCTCCTAACTTCCAAAAGCTTATCCAAGCAGCTTTTTCTGTGCATCTTCTTTAATCCCTAATCAAGGACATTTTCAGGAAAGTGTTCGTCAATAGCAGCCCTAAGAGCCTAGTTGTCCAATTCCTTCACCTTCATCAAACCTTCCACCAGCAGTTGATTCTCAGCAGCCTATTCTATCAAAGGAAAAGTTCGCATATTAGGAGTAGAATTCCCTAGTTATAGACTTGAATAAAGTAAGATAGAGTGCGCTGTTGATGATACACATTACATAAGTAATTTACATACCATACGGAATCACGAAAGCATAGTGACAGAAAAGACCTAACACTCTAAAGATAGCTCCTGACTCTCGGGGAGAGGGAAGATCGTCTTAAAGAGAGAGATCTGCAGGAAAGCGAAGAGCTTAGCCTTTAGCGCGTGCCAAGCCCAAGCGAAGATCCATCCATCCTTGCTCTCAGTCAGTCCGTAATGCCTGCTTTTTATCGACAGTAGCCGATCTGTGCTTTCTAGTTCAAGTAGCAATTCCTGTCAGTGAGGGATGGAATAACATATGAATGAGAGAGTCTTAGTAGACCGGAAGAGGCAATCTTTTATTGTTGAATGCATTAGAGTTCATGCTTGGTAGCAGTTCCTCGGTCGCAAGCCGGTACGTATGCTTTCTAAAAAGCCTGGCTTCCTTGCTTAGCTCGAAAAAGTACGCTATTCAAAGCAGAGAGAAGGCCTGTAGAGGGATAATTTCCACGATTATCTCATCTGCTTTATAGCCTTAAAGCAACTAGTCCTATTCGTAAACATCTTGAATATGAATGTGCAGCCTATGATTGGCTTATTTCCAAAGCTTGGATTCAAAACATCTCGAAATCATTCATAAAGAAATCTCTCTTACTATGCTTAAGAGATGCATAAGCACTGACCGAAGAGAAGGAACTGCGCACTCACACACTCGCAACTGACTGGTTTGCTGACGCTAACGCTCCTTTGCTTGCTTGGTACCCTTTTTCTTGCTATTGGGGACTGATTGGTTCCCATAGGTGGAGTGGTCCCTGCAAGGCTATCTGTCTACTTGGTTCTGGTTGTAGGCTTCGTCTTGGGCTATCTTCTTTCTCCTCGTTCCAAGTCTTTCCTCAAATAGACAACTAGAAGTTATAGGAAGAAAAGAGTCCATTATGTCCATGCCTGTCTAAAGATCATTTCCATAAAACAATAGGATAGGAGCGTCCCTCCACATACTCACGAATTGGATTTGAACCAATCTCAAGCTACTTGCCCTTTAGTAGATCGTGAGTGGGTCTGTCGTCCTCCTCATTATAGTCCTCCTAAAATCAATAGCATTTCGTCGAAATATATCCTGTCTTTTCACCTTAGTAGTCCTATGCATAGTCAGTACTATAGCCCCAATCATGGCTACTAATAAAATAAGACTAGGAACCAAAAACCAGACGAAATAGTAGGTATAAAGTAAATTGCCCAATGTTTCCAAATTAGTCCAACTTCGTACCTTTCCGGCATAAACTGTATATCTCAGAGAGGTCGTATTTCTTTGGGTTGGTAGTAATGGAATGGTTTCATTATCTAAAATGAAGAACATTTCCCACCAAAGGATCAGTCCAATAATACCACTCACTGGTAAATAGCGCAAGACTTCTTCGTGAATCTCCGCTATTTGAATATGGAACATCATAACAACGAATAGGAATAAACGGCTATAGCTCCTATATAAACTACTGGGAAGATCATAGCGGAGAAGTCGAGACCTAACAAAAGAAGTAAACCTGAAGTATCGCGAAAGACTAGGATGGGAAACAAAACGGAATGTACCGGATTTTTAGCACGTGCAACCATCAAACCAGAGACCAAAGCAGGGCTCGACAAAACAGAAAGTATCATGGTACGTCGTCCTTCCCTGAAATGGAACTTTCATACTGGAGCAAGAACTAGCATGAAAGTCGATCTATTACGACCAGCGCGGTTGTTCGTATTTCATTTTCTTTTTCCAAACCAAGCCCTTCTTAGAAAGCACTCACTGAGTTACTTACGGAATCTCAAATCTCTCTCGACGCCGAGAATTTTTTATGTGTCCAGGTCGATTAGAGGTTCGGTTTGCTTCTCCCCTTTAGCGTTCTGGGCCCCTGAAAAAATAAAGAAACCCGAAATCAAAAAGAAAGAAGAGAAATTTGGCCATGTTTCCCGAGAGAGGCCGCTTTCTCTCAGGCCATCAGTCTTCTACTTCTAGTCGACTGCTCTATGACGGGCGTCGCTGTTTCCTGGGCTCTGCTCGCTCGTCTACGCTCCGACCCAGCAAGTAATAATTGAAATGAATTTCACCTTGCCTGCATTAAGATTTAAAACTTTTCGTCAAAAAAAAGGCAATCAATCAGAATTAAGAAAAAAAATGGAAATAGTGACTAGATGGATCCCTATCTTTATCTCTATCCACGGAGATACTATCTATATGGATAGAAATCTATCTATGAATCGATCTAGACTATCCTCTATCCGGATAGATATGTCCTATGAGCGACTACGCCGATCTTTATATGTTTTGGCCACGTCCGTTTCCGCTCCGAAGAGGAAGGTTTAAATCTTTCAATCTTATGTCGTGAGGGATATGACCTATGTTCGGTCCATAAGATACCACAGCTTTTAGTGTTCTATGATTCACCTCCGAATAATGAGTAGGTAGTTCGATCCTTTTGATTCTTCTCTTCATAGTAAACTGATAGGGGGATGCGGAGCAATAGATCGAATTACTATATAAAGAAGAGTTGTAAACTATAGGACTTCTTATTCGAGTAGGAAGATTTCCCGGTTTTTCTCGTTCCTTTTTCTTCGATAAGAATAGGGATTTGAAATGATACAAATTTCTCTTCATTCTGTTGTGCTCAGCGAAGGAACTGCCTAAGCATACTTTTCGGATCCAAACTTCTTTGTTCTTTCTAAGTCTTCTTCTTGCATAGAAGAACGCAACTCGTTGCAAAACCTGGGATTTTAGTAGTAGGCGGCATCCCCTCTTAGTTTGTGAGTAGGTGGAACCATTCTGTTTTGGTTCTTCTCCACATTCTTACCAATGGTGATCCAGGAATCCCGCCTATGATTTTTTCAACTGATATTTCGATATAGAAAGATCTCTCCTTATTTCTTCACCGCGGATTCTTGCGTCATTTTCTTGAAAAGATGTTAGATCACCGTGGGACACTTTCAAATGAGTAATGCTTACCATTCCATTATTCACAAACCCTTCTGATGACTTATCGGCTGCCTTGCTTCGAGGAATAGTTTCACAAAAATGGAGACGAACCGGAATAACGTCCGATCTTGTTTCTGGATTAAGTAGAAAGGGATATATGAAG
>NW_026614962.1:88624-111124 GCF_030052815.1 Hevea brasiliensis
TACTTCGAGCTCTCTTTCTAACTAGAAATATCATGAGAAGAAAGCTGCCCTTCTTTTAACCTAGGTCACCAGGTAATAGCTGGGATTTCGGATTGAAAGCTATGTCTCGAGAACGCCTTCCTTCTAACTAAGGCAATTGGTCTCTCACGTTGGATATAGATAGGCCGACGTTGCCAATGCAAGTTAAGCGCGTAAACGCACAATCAACGGAAGGCTTCCTTGAAACCACCTTTCCTTCGTTCACTCCTGACCTGACAGAAGCTATGAAACCATCCATAGGGCAGGGGTGACTAAGCTCGCGAATCAGATGGTTAAAAAGCCGACTCTGTATACTGACTGCATTGCTCCCTCTTGACAGCTTGCTTCTGTTAGAGCTATTGTGTCACTGTCTTTCCCTACTTTCTCTGTCGATACCGAACACGGTTTCTAACCTCTTGACTAACGGCTTGTTTTGTTGACAGAGTGGCTCAGTGACAACTCCACTTGTCAAATAGTAACGGAAAGAAGCTCTTCAACTATAGAGCAAAGCTTTTTCCCTAAGTTGACTCGACTCAGATGCCCTCTTAGCAATTGAATCCGTAACCTTTGCTATTTAAAGGCTGTTTGGGAGATGAAGTGCCTAACCCTAGCCTTAGATGGAGCAAAGCAGACTGAGGGCATTCACTAAGATCCGATTCTATTCCTTCTCTTTCTTTGGCATTTGTCATATCTTTCATCCCGTGTACTTATCTTGATTTGTCGAGTCTGACACTAGGCCCAAAGGACCTATAGACTGACGTTAGTGGGTATAAGGAGAAGCAGTAGGAGAAGGAGTGTAATCAATATTGCATGAGGTTTATGTAGACTGAAAGCTTAGTAAACTAGACCTATAGGCTATTCATGTAACTAGTTAAAGAAGAGCTAGCACGAATCGTCTTTGCAGCGTAAACTCCTGAATGAATGCCTTAGCCGATAGAAGGAGAAGGATAGCATGTCATTGAATAGTAAAACATCACTCTTACCAAGACTTCTTTCCTTGATTTCCTTTCTTACGGGGGAAAGTTAACTAATTTCATTCTCTATCTCCTCTAGGGCGAAATAGAATAAAATTAGTATTTCTCTCCACATTGCTAGTCTTACTCATTGACTTCTTACATGATTGCACTAGACTCATGGACATTCTCAACATAAATACTATCTTCAATATATCTCTGAAGTTTAGTCAGTTGAGGCCGAAGTCCAGGAGGAGTAATTCCATTTTTAGAACTAGTGGGGAACCGATTCCGATTCTCTGTAACAGAGAACACAGTCGCAGTCGTAACCAAGGCCCAGTTTAGCAAGGAAGTGAAGTCCTTCGTCTTTAATCGCCCTTAGATAGCCAACCAGGCTGTGCACGCATGCATCTGGAGGGAACCAGATGTTTTCAGCCAGGATAAGGAGGCAGCAGGAGGAGTTAAGGCCTTGTAGGCTGACTGGATGGTGAAGAGGCCATTAGACGTAAGGGTCCAGATTCTTTCCTCGTTTGAGGGGAAAGGAAGATTCAAATAAAAGTGGCAGAAAAAATCCGATACAATAATAGCATCACCCAAGCCGAGATCAACAATCGCACGCCCACCATATGTGTCAATTAATCTTCCACTCGAAAGCCAGGTATCATACTACAATTTAGTGATCGATCTATCACCAATGAAATGTCAAATGAATGGCTTTGCTTTGGGGATCAGCTTGCATATATTTTTTTCCACACAGGAGAACAGACAGTTGGAGGGGAATAGTCCCACATCGATTTGGATTTTTTATATCTAGCTTTGATCCAGTCGGTCCATATGGAACTGGGGTTGGAGGCCAGCAGCCAAACCTGCTTGAGAAGGCAGGCTTCATTCCATCTTCTAGGGCTTGGGATGCCCAATCAATCCTCCTTTTTCGGTTGACAGATGGTCTACCAGCTAACTGTACGTATTGACCTGCGATCCCAGTCACCCTAAAGGAAAGGAATTTTCGAAGCTTTCTCTCAATAGCATCCATGCTGCTATAAGAGATCAGAAAGGAGCACATCAAGTAGTCTTGTGTTGGTTTGGTATGAAACAAAAGTCTTGGATAAGCTGCAGTCGTCCAGACAGACCTTCCACCCGGTTAGCTTCTTTCTGATTTTATCTATCAAGGGATTACTGTTAGCAAATGAAATTTTGGCTGAGACAAGTGGCAAGCCAAGGTACCTTACAGGGAGTTGCTCCTCATGCATACCGAGAATGGAGAGGATAGCGGCCTTTAGAGCGGAAGAAATAGCATAGCATAATACGCTTCATTTTTGAAAGTTTACCGGAAGGCCGGAGTAAGGTTTTGGACTGAGTGGATGTCCGGATTGGGAAATATCATCAGATCATCAGCAAAAGGAGGTGGGAAACTGAGACTAGTGCCTTACTTACTTTTTAAAGCAGACATCTGAACATTCAATCGGAATTGATAAAGGCATACTCATATTTTTCGAGATCCACTTCTCTTCCTGAAAAGTCCCAGAGCTGATGAAATAGCTGTTCAGTCTTCTGATTCAATTCCATCTGCACCTTACACCAGCAAGGGAAAGATAGTTCTTACTCGTCCGTTAAGTATGTCACTTTTTCTAAGGAAGGCAAGAAAGTGCAGATTCATTACCGAAACAAATCTTAGAGATTCACCTCTTGGATAGGTGGTCGAAGTATGATGACAAGTCAGAAATTACCTACGCCGACTACTGCCCTCGCAAAAGTCTTATTTTCCTTCATTGAAAGCCCACATCTGCCTCAAATCAAAAGGGCTCGAGAAGGCTTGGGCAGGAACATTCTTGTTTTCCGGGCTATCTGCTATCACAAATGTCAATGGAGGTTTCATTTAGACTTATATTATAAGAAGAGGGCAATGCTAGGAATATCGGCATTGACTATTTCTTTCTAGAGCAAGAATCTCGTGCGGAGGAGGCTGTTTGCAAGAAAAGGTTTCACATGACTCTGCTCCTTCAGGCCGATGAAAGCATCTCAAATGCAACCTTCACTTACGGAGAGCATTGCTAAAACCTGAATTGCATCATATATCTATAAGGAAGGTATAATCGAACTCAAAACATGCGAAGTCAGAGCTTTCCTCACGAGTACGTTTTTGATAGCTGTTTGTGGACAGGGTTGGATCCCTTACCAAGTTGTTACTAACTAAAAGGGGTACCTTCTCCTAGACTTGACTGATCTCATCCCCTCTCGAAGGAACTTTTGGCTCTTCCCCGGCTGGATATACAGGACAAAGACTGCTTGCTTCAATGCCGTTGGCAGACGATAACCGTAAAGAGGTCTTGTTCTTAAATAAAGAAAGTCACGAAAAGGAAGCAGGTAATGAGAAAGAGAAGCATCGAGATCTCAGCCCTAGTGATGACGCCTTTCCTGTTTTAGGAGATCGAACCGAACAAAAATGCGGATTTCGACTCTTACGGGTGCCTTGTGGCTAATGCATGGGACAATGGAACTTAGGCCTTCTAGCTAGAGCCCTTAGATTATGGCCTTCCTTTATTCCTATCCCTGTTTCAAGCTTGGGAAGGT
This sequence comes from Hevea brasiliensis, assembly GCF_030052815.1. Taxonomy (NCBI): domain Eukaryota; kingdom Viridiplantae; phylum Streptophyta; class Magnoliopsida; order Malpighiales; family Euphorbiaceae; genus Hevea; species Hevea brasiliensis. The sequence goes on from NW_026614962.1 coordinate 92,167, forward strand.
GCATAATATTGTAGTGTAAGCACAAAGATTGGTCTGAAAGCGATGAGCAGCAGAAAGGTAGCTTCAAAGCAAGACCCTCCTTTTACTAAAGTAGAGAATAGGAGAAGTGGGAGATTGATTCGTTTAAGTAGTTAAGGCCATTAGCCTTTAATTCGTTGGAATCGCTAGTAATCGCGGATCAGCATGCCAGCTTTGCAGCTATTTCGGAGTGGGGTGATTCTCCTAAGAATAAGAAAGAGTAAAGAAGTACTTAGTTCGAATCAACGTGTGTCACGAATGAGAGATTGGTTCTCTTTTTTTCTTCCTATTGGGGATCAGAGTCAGATCAGACTCGCCATTTCATAAAGAGAAAAAAAATGGCCCTATTACACTCATGGTCAGGTAAGCGCTTATGCTGCTTGACGCAACTACCACTGGAAAGCATCAAACAAGCAAGAGTTCCACGCCTGGGAAGGCTTATTCACCGAATTCACTGACTAAGCCAACTCCTTACTCGACCCGGAGGCACCCTCTGCCGCCGTTACAATGGGAATGCATCCGCCCTAATGGAAATGAGAGGCCGGTCAGAGATCGAAGACGAACCATCTCCAGGCCCCTAACAGGGGAGGAAGCCGGCTGTTAACTAGGAACCCGCCTCCTTGAGTGCCTTTAACCAGGTACTGACCCGGATATGACCTCATCAGCTCCGAAGGGCTAGTCAATCCCTAACCCTCTCAAGAGCATGTCTCCCCTGGCCTCTTCCCTACTGACTCGCAGTATCACTGGGCTTCTCCGTCCTACCTTTGGATAAGACCTTCCAACATCCTGACGCTGTCCGCCCTGAGCGCAACGCTCTTGATTCCGCCCTATTCATTACATGCTAGCTCGGATGTTGGACCTCCAGAAGAAAAGAAGAAGACTTTATTTTCTTTCCAACAAGAGCTACCGCTGGGGGTCTACTAATAATAAGAAGGACCCCTCCCGATAGGACGGAGGAGGAGGAAAGTCTGAGAGAGGAAGCCCTCTCTAACTCAGTCCGAGATAAAGCTCTTTCAGTCAACTCTTTTTTTCCTATATCATATAAATTCTAAACTAAGGAAGAAATAAAGAAGATTATATAAACCAATAAGAGGAAGAGATCGGGCTCGGACACTGAAGCTCTATCCTAAGAGTAAGAACACTCTAAAAAGAAGACCGATTGAGTGGTTCGGCTACTCAACCTCGCCGGGGCAGGAGCCCTAGACAGTCTTGAACTATCTCTACTGATACAAGCCTACTCTTAACGGCCCTCAGCCTATCGGTGGATCTACTATAGGTATATCTTTCAGAAGATCATTATAGAGAATGAAGCACGAAATTGAATAAGAGAATCAGTCTATCTCTAGCTCTCGCTACATCTAGTTCGCTCGCACGCTCCGTTCGCTCGTTACTAGTATTCCACTCGCTCAAGCAAGAAAGCAAAAGAAGGAATTGCGTAGAGAAAGAGGGTAGACTGGCTCAAGCAAGAGGAAAGACCCCAATGGGCAAAGACAAGTGAAGCAAGAACGAAAATGAATTCTTTGAGCCAGGAAAAGCTGGGTCTATGGGCCTAGCCACGCAAGCACATGAACTCGATCGAAAGAAAGAACTTAAGGAGAGACCGACAGACGGAGAGACTCCATTTACTACTTTAGGACTGTAGAGCTTGTAACTAGGCAGGAGGTACTAAAGCAAAAAAGCAAATGCCCCGCCCCGTAAAGACCGGAAATGGTGCTAGAGATCTCAAAGAAGAGTACCTCGATAATAAAGCGGTTGTCATTTTATCCGGTAAAGAAGCTAGAAAAAATGAAGAAAGGAAAGCCCCTACTACAAAGGCTACGTCAATTGGACTAGACCCGAAAGATCATCCCCCTTCCTGCTCCCACCTTAGTCTTCAGCCCTTTCCCCGAAAGAAGGAGAATGAGTTCAGTCTCATACTTAGTCACTGCACTAGGAAAAGAAGAAAAGTCAGTCCTTGAGACAGGGCCAGTTTTTCCACCATCAAAGGAGAGAGGCAAAAAGAAAAATGCGGCGACTACCTTGTATCAATTTATGAATATTAGGCAGTATCAACAAATAGAGAAGTGATACTAAACGAATGTCTTTACTTCGCGCCTTCTTTCCCTTCTTTTCTTGTTCCCCACCTTTAATATACAGATAAAGCCGCGCTGAACCTCTTCTTTCTCCCCTTCTTGACTTACGTCTTGGTCGACTAAACCCCCTTTTGAGGGCGTTCTTGGTGGTACATCCAAATCCGATTCACATTCAGAACTTATAGCAGTCGACGCTCAATTCTGATAGCGAAAATCGCATTTCCTGCCCCCTGACGTACTTTGACCCAACAGAATGGCAAAACGGCTAAATTACGCGTGTTTGTTTCTTTACAGAGATGCTTAGGGGTTCTAGCATATAACTTAAAGGAGATCAACCCTCATTTTCTTGTTTCCTCGCCAAAAAGGTGGGTTTGGCCTTCTCGCCTAATAGAGTAAGGAACCCCTCTTTCTCTTCCATGCACCGGGCCAAACTCCCTTCTCTTGGGCAAGCCTCTGCTTTGGCTACCTCTTTTAGGCTAACTCTACTCTATGAGATTTGCATGGGAAAGCCTGTCAAAGGCTAAGTCTCTCTTCCTAGCTCTTTGGCTAATCGGCTAACTCTTTGAGACTAGGAATGCTCTATGGGAATGCCTGTCAAAGGCAAATTCTTAGGCCAAGTCTGTCTTTCTAGCTCCCTCTACTCGACTGGGAATGGGCTCAGTCTCTACGGCACGGCTAAGCATATCATATAGAGAAATGGGAAAGCCTCTCTTTGGCTAACTCTCTCTTCTTAGCCAGGTTTCTTTTTCTTCTATGAAATTTGTATGGGAAAGCCTGCTCTTTTGGCTGGAAAGCCTGCCATATCTAATCAAAGGCTAATCGTCTACTCTATGAGATCTGCTCTTAGGGCATTGGCTAATCGTCTTCGTCTCTCTTCGAACTCTTAGAGACTGGGCAAGCCTCTCTTTGGCTAAGTGTTTCAGTCTCTTTTGCTAACAACCGACGTTCTCTGTTTCGGAATCATGGTCAGAAACGACGTAGGTATACAATTTCTTAGAGTACTCTTGCTTGCTTTGACTAGCTCTACTCTATGAGGGCTACCCCTCTAGGGCATTTGCTATCTCTTCGTCTACCTCTTAGTCTTAGGGCCTCTTGGGACTACTATGCCTACTCTGGCTAATCGGCTAATCGGGTAACTCTCTCTTCTTAGCCAGGTTTCTTTTTCTTCTTGGTTTCTCTCTTCTTCCGCTTATTCATCTTCTTTGGCGGATACATATATAGAGTAGGCATGGCAGGAAAGCCAGTAAAAGCAGCAAGCTAATTCCCAATTCCACTCCTTCAATTCAAAGAGTTGCAGTCAACTAATGGGGAACTAGCCAAAAAAGGCTGATTAGCCCCAGTAAATACATGCACTTGAGCCTATTGTAATGTAAAGGCGCGTTAGCCCAGTCCCGAAAAGGGCTTTCGTCACGAACTAGCAATTCCCCAAGAAAGAGAAAAGGGGGCTGATTCTTAGCCTGCTGCCTTCGCTAACAGAAGTGCCAGGGAAAGGGAATAGGATTTCGATTCGTGTAACCTCTTTTCCACTCTCAATGCTTGGCTTACGGCCAGGTTTAGAGCAGCAGACAAAGGGAAAGATTTCCAGTCAAGGACGCTACGCCCCAAGATCTGTTCATTCCTCTTCTTCTTCCTATCCGAATTGATTCTATTCCTCTTCATATCCTATTCTTTGGAAAGAAGGATTTCCACTGCCCGAAACCATAAACAATGGCTACGCACCTAAGAATTGACTTGTAAGCAGTTTCTCCCGCAAAAGCGGTTGTAGCTATTCATTTCGCTCCTCCCAGTTCTAAATGGGATGAGAAATTCACTAGCACGCTCCCATCTCTAAGTATTCTTTTATACTGAATTCAAGCGTATTTCTGGTTCAATTGCCTGCTCCGGTTCAACAATTTCCCCTGCTCCGGGCTAACCCCATGTAGTTGAACCGGTGGGAACCCCTATTACCGGAGAAAGGGGCGAAGCGACCCGCTTCAGATCTTGTTCATTTCGCATTTATTAATCGAGAAAATGGCGCTAAAGCTATTTATGCTGCTCCCGTTAAAGCTCTTGTAGTGGCTCCTGCCAAAGAAAGAGTTTCAGCCCCTGGCTTTGGTGTGAGATGGCTCTTTGAGACCTTTCCCCATTAGGGCTTAGAGTGAACCGATGCGAATGGTTTTCTCAGGCTTTTAGGGAAGCAATGCATAACTCCCTTTTCCAGAGAGGTGGGCCGGGCGAACTGCTTTACCCCTAATTAAGAAAAGGGGATTGGAGGTGGGGAAGAGCAGACATTGGTTGGTGTGGCGAAGGCCATTGAAATCGTGCCAGTTTGACTCTCTACTAGCTGTCAAAGAAAGCAATGATGCTGCGCACCTTTCATCTTCCTCCCGCTCGTGCCTCCCCGGTCCCGTATGGGAAGTCCCTTCGCTCGCCTAAGGGTTAGTTAGGAGTTCTGGCTTATAAGGCTAGAAGGGTTTAAGTCAGTGTGTCGTTTTGTAGGTCTCCCTCTATCGAAAAAAAAAACCGATCTTCCTTAGATCCTTATCCTTAGACTAGGGATGTCAGTTTCGGTAAGAAAGGGATAGATTCTCAAGCAGTGGATTCGTCGAAAAGACTCTCAGTTGATTCTCCAAGAGTAAGAAGGCATTCCCTCACAGCCTAGCATGAATTCCTTTCTTCCTTCCTCCTCCTACCAACTCTGCACTCTGTTCACGGTTAGCTGGGAATTGAAATATAAGTGAGTATTACACCTCGAATTGACAAGCGGATGAGTTTTCTAGTTGGCTATGCTATATTGATAAGAAGACCAGGAGGACACGAAAGAGAAGAGCGGATCCAATACCAAGACGACAAAGCCAGGTTTTCAAATATCTGGTTCGAAACTGCCAGGAATTGCAGCACTTGAGGAGTGAAGATGTCATGGGTTGATCCGGGTCAACGGATCGAAGGTAGTATTTAACGTTCCCACCTGCAAGGCTAGCACAGATCCCTCTCTTCAGTTAAGTACCTACCCGCTAGATTAGAGCAGATTCGCTTGTCGTTGTATTGTGTCACATCAACTGCTCTTAATCTTGTCAGGAAAGATTCTTCTTCTTCGGACCCGAAACTCCCGGCAGATGGATTTCTAAAGGCTAATAGCCTAGTCTCTGTATTCCCTTCCCGTCCCGCTACGAACCCTCTTTCGTAGGAATCCATGTGGGCTTTCCGCTTTGGCCTGTCCTTTAGCAGTTTAAGAATCAGTAATCGGATGCTCTAGAGCTAGCAGCAATCCTTCCCGCCCTCAGAGCTGATTCAAGTGAAAAGGATTTTGACACCGTGCATAGGGATTTCCTTTATTATTTCATGTCGGAAATCGGATATAGCGTTTTGGCCTTAAAGCCAATAATCGGCTAAGGGCAGCTTATATGTGGGTCAATCAGTTCCATGGCACTTGGCTTACCAAGCTTTCATTGGAATTGGCAATGGTCTGTTGCAAGAATACCGGGCTACACTAGCTAGGCGAAAAGGCTGTAAAAAAGTTTTCTAAGGTATTATTAACAATGAATAAACGAAATTCTTTTTGAATAGGTTTTGGCTCTTCTTTACCCCATAGAGATATTGAATAGAAGGAGTTGTTTGCCACTGTAATTTTGAAAACGAACGTTTAAATGTCCCTCAAAAGTAAGTAAATAAATAGAAATCCGAAACATATAAAATGCGGTTAATCCGGCTGTGAAACAAGCTATTATTGCGAAAATCGGCGAATACAACCAACTATCATTAAGAATTTCATCTTTGGACCTAAAACAAGCAAGGGGTGGAATACCACAAAGAGAAAGTGCACCTAATAAAAAAAAGCAGTTTTTGTAATTGGCTTCCATCGATCGAGGTATGAAATAACCTGACTTTTTCAGTTCAGTTGAGGGATTCAAGTGATCGCTGAATTAGCTGGTCGAGGAAATGGGTGAGCGAATGCGATCGATAGGGTGGAATTGTTTGCCCTCGATGTCGTGCCTGCCTTCGAATCAGTTTAAGGGGTTGAAGTCAAACTTTTGACGAAATAATATTAAGATTTAGGAAATGGTGATGTCTAATGTAAATTGGATCATAAAATCATTGCAAAATTTACCCATAAATGAAGATGATCAAGTCCTACTAATTCATTTTTGGTGTGAGTTTTACAATTATTTAGAAAGTTCTAAGATGTGTGGACAAGAGAGTAATACGAAATCAGTTGAGTATAATCCGGTTGTCTTCGAAATATTGAATAATGGAAAAGCTAGCTTACCATTAAGTGAAGGAGAATTACGTAATATGGAAATGGATATTGAGGACCTGACTCTCTTCTTCGATGAAGAATCTATATTTAAGACTGCTGTTTTTTTTCCTTTCTAAATGCTATTCATTTCTTCCCAAAGTTGCTCAAAGAGCATGTGTTAAGCATATTCTTCTGTCAGAGCCGGAGGATCTTGGGCAAGCGTTTCTGGGCTTTCGCGTAACCGCCATCGGGCCTGGTTAACTCGAGGCGAAGCACCCAAGAAAGGGAAAGACTAGAAGGATGCTACCCACGCACCATCCACAATAGCGGAAGGTCAAGAGCTAGGAAGAGATGGGAGGGAAGCCCCGAACCTCCAAGGTTTCGGATGACGTTCGGACACCAAATCCCCCTCGAAAGAAAACAAGTGAACTACAAAGAAAAAAAGAATTGAAAGGAATTCCTTTGTTTGTATTGGTGGCCACTTGCAGCTCAATTTCACTTAGCGGTCTCGACTAAGTAACCTCACTAGAGCACCGGAGAGAGGGTGATTTCCTTCTATTCTACTATAGGATACCGTCTGTGATTGAATACAATGAGATTGCGGCACGCGCTGAATGCGTGAAAAGAGATGGCACAAAGCCGCTTGAGTTTCGAATTACGAGAAGGCTCTGAAACCTTCATCCTATCTACGTGACCCTGGAAACTCCCAGTTCAGGAAATTTATCCCTTTCGAGTCTACCGTGGACGATATCTCCTGTTCTGACCGAGCTAACTTTTATTCGATTATGGGACCTAAAATTGCTTCGGAACGTCAGGTTTGAATTAACGAAATTTTATAATTCTATATTTATTCGACTTAAGAGCGCTGAAAAGGGCTACTTCCGTGCTTGATAGTTGAGCTGCCATTTCGGCATTCGTTCTTCGAGATCGAGCTAAGGAGCTACGTTGTTCAATCTTCTTAATCGAGTCTTATCTAGGCTTTACTCATAGAATTGTAAGAATGAAAATGAAAAGACTTTGGCTTCGCGCCTCTTTCTTTTCTGGGATAAAATCGATGGTTGTAAGGTGGTTGGTCGAGATTGAATTGAGAGAGAGCTCGACATCGTTGAATTGGGAGCAATATTCGTTTATTGAGAAAAGGTGATGCTTGTTGCCTTCTCTCTGTCGATTTGTTGAGTGAGAGAATCTGGGAAAGGCTGTGATCTTAGCGACGACATTTCTTTATAGAGGACGTGGGGCCTTAGTTGTTCATTGGTCCCGACATTCCCTCCCTTCTTCTTTTTTTTTTCTTTAAAGATTCTTTTTCTCTTCTCGAATGGGAGAATGAGACTGGAACTCTCACTTCCTTTCTCGATCGGGAAAGCAATAACCTTCTTCATTTACCGGACGGTAGCTAGATCTAGAGCCGTGAATCGCTTTTCATTTCAATTCTTCGATTGTCAATTGCCGAAAAAATTACATAACAAATTGTACCACTCTTTAGAATAACAAAAATAAAAAATTACTATAATATGAAAATTACTTCCGTATCGACTTGAGTAATTTTATCCGGATATCTTTCCGGCACACGGGTTCGATTCCCGGTCGTGACAAGATCAGTCTTTCACTCAATGACGATTCCTCATCCCTCCGATCTTACCAATACTCTTTGAAACCTCCTTTCTTGTATACAACCTCCGGTCTTGCCAATGAGCTTGTCAACCGAGTCTCAGTGCTATCACTTGGATATTGAACGAATCTACTCTCTTTAAACAGATTCAGTACTTGCTTCCGGGAACAAGACCCTACTTCGTCCTAAGGCTCTTCCATCTATCCTATTATAGGTGTTGCCCCTGTCCTGTCTCTGTAATCGATCAGAAGGCATTATTCTAAAGATCTACGTTGGACCCAGGATTCATTCTTATTCTCCCGTTATAATAATAAGAAAGGGGCAAGGGCCACTGGACTTTCTGCTGCGAACAAAGTCTCGGCAACAGGAATGAAGCTTTTTTGCACCTGCACAGACTGGTTGCATACGAGGAATTTGCACACCCAATAGAAAGACATTTCCTCCTGGGAGTAATTTCCTCTGTGGACCTTTTCTCTTGTTTTATGAATATGCTATAATAGTTGGGCCAGGCCATTGATAGATGTTCTTTACGTGGGGAGGATATAAGTTTCAAGTGCAGATACTTAATTTCCAATGGATAATTTAGCCTTAAAATGGTTCCTATTGACCTTGTTGCAAGCATGGTATGGCATTTTCATATGTATTGGCATTTCATGATCACATGATCCCATTGTACTATTATGTATTGAAAGACTATTGGATCCATCGGACTCAGTAAGATTTAGTGATCACTTGCTTGCCTTAACTCTTAACTCATAAATAAGGTAGGCCCTTCGGGAGGTGTTTCAACTGCCTGGCTGGGATTTAGCTAATGCCCTTTCCCGGAATTCTAGTTTTCATTTCCTATCCCAATCCTGCCTTTTAAACGCACTATCAACTGGCAGTAAGTGAAGCTATAGCAGTGAATTTACTGGCATTTTAGGATTCGCTAAAGGCAGACAAGATCTCTTCTCTTCGTAAGTGGTTTATTACGGTAATTGCATGATGTGACGGTCCGGGCAGGAATGAGAGAAACTCACTCTAAAGCAGATGTTTTTCGGACAGATATCCCTATAATATATACTATGCTGCTGGAAATAGAATCCGCTACTCAGTCATCAACACCCGGAAAGTCCTCTCTTTAGTTGACCGACCTCAAAGATGGTACGTTCGTCCTTTTTTCGATATAGCTATATAGAGGGATTCTTTTAGCACTTTCGCCAACGATTATAGATAGCTACTACCTGGCTCTATAGCTAGCGGTCTTTTCATAATCATTGGAGAATACGGAAATGGAAAGGGGCACATGATTAAGAGGCCAACCATTTTCTTTTTGTTTCATCCACTTTTCAACTCTTTTGCGAGCTAGTCAAATCATTCAATAAAGGGCTAGGCTAGAACCAGCACGTTAACTCACCTCTATGATCTCCCTATCACATGTTGGTTCAGCAGGTGACAGTCTTTGCCGGGGCTGGAAGTTCATACTTAAACTCTAATTTCTATCATTTACTTTACAAAATAGTAGGTTATAAAGAAAAGAATTAAGATTGTCCGAAGGGAACCCCCTCTTCATAGTAGGTAGAATGAATGTGAACGAGTTGGTTGGCGTCATAATCGGCTTGATCGAACAGGACGATTGTTCAAGTCAGTCTATTCAATTGACCTATTTTCGTGACACCCTTTCTTCTTCTTCTGCCAAAAGACTGACTGAAGTGATTGAGGCGCTTCTTGAAACAAGCGTGATGGAACGGTCAGAAGATAACCCTATATTGGGAGAAGTGTAGGAGGTGTGCATCCTATGGGCTTTGTCGAATTAGACTAGTAGTGAATGAGAGGATTTACATGCATCAGCCAGAGGGTTTCATTGTTCAGGGTAAGGAAGACCGTGTGTGCCTGTTCAAGAAGTCATTGTATGGCTTGAAGCAATCTCCTAGTCAGTGGTATAACAGGTTTGACACCTGTATGGTGGGACACGGTTACACTAGGAGCAACTATGACAGCCTAATCTTCATCTCTAGAGGTTTGGAAGGACGGCTATATTAAGAAAGTTTGGCACTTAGCTCTAAGCAAGGTAAATCTCTGCTTTAATGCCAGGTCCCATGGGAAGAACTCCCTCTTTTTCCGATATTGCTGCTGATAGAGAGAAGTGGAACTAAACGTATAAAGTAAGTAAACCTTGGCCTTGGAATCTACTTAACTCTTGGCATATACTTCACTAGATGAAACTCTTTCTATAGCTCACATAAGGTGGCGGTGGCAATCAAGACTTCGAAGTCCCTTCGGATAAGCTACTAAAGCGTAGCGACGATATGTATGAACTGTAAGAAAGGTTTAAACTATTGATTTATCCCGCCTAAAGAAAAGAGAATGAAGAGTTTATCAAAGACTTTCTTTTGACCTTACCTACTGATGAGATAAAGAAAAGAATGAAGATTGTCTGGAAGTTCATACTGAAATTCTTTCTTTATAACCTACGTCTTTGTATATAGAAATAAATTCCCTACGCCTACGGAGATCTTTAATGTTAGTTACATAAGTTAGAAATGCCAAGCCCTCAATTGGGTTGGGAAGGTCTGACTTTCAGGTTGTTCTTCGGCAGGGAGAGGCCATAAGCTTAGATGTGACAAAATGCCAATCAATGAAAAATGCAATAGCCGGTACGCTGACAGTGAGGACAAAGAAAAGCAAAATGCCCTTGACACTCGGAAGGCAGATCAAGGTAAATGAACCACTACCGCTAACGTCGAAAAAATATTGGTCCATGGATCAATGGTTATGTTGGCTGTAAAGCTGAAGGTCTTGCCCATTTTACCCATTCCATCAAGAGCGGCATCTAAGAAAAGCATACTAAATTGAAAAGGTGCAAAATAGGAATTTTCGAGGATAAGCCTTATGTCATGTCTAGAAAAAGATAAATCAAGACTTTAATAAAGATAACAGGATAAAGAAAGAAAGAGAACGGGAAGTTCAGAGGGAATGCTTTGTTAGCACACCAAGGCTTCTGGCGATGTGAATTCAGAGATTGTGAGCTACCAATTCACACCCGACCGCGAATTTCGATCCATCTGTACCCTGGCCTATAAATCTTCACAGGTTGTGGGACTCTCTGTCCCAATGTTGATTTATTATGGCTCTTGCGGAGTAGAAATCTCCTCACCTAGCCTTCCTCCTTACCCTCTCTTTCAGAGAAGCCCATGGCACCGAGGTGACGAACTGTGACCACTCTCTCACTAACAGGGTGGGAAGTCTCTTTCTTCCGGGCTTCATCAACGGGGAAAGACGTATCGATGCCTCTTTGGAGGTGCGTGATTAGCGTAGGCTATCTCCCTCGTGAGTGTTGAGCGGCTACTTTGACTTTCCCATCCTCCTGGAGAAGTCACCGGAGGCGAAGACCATCGGCTCGATGGTAGCAAAAGAGGACCATTCCTATCTACCTACCCCGTAGAAGATAAGATGGACGCGGTCAGCGCCGATAGCTTTGGCGCATTGATTCTCTGCGCTAGCAGGTTCCCCGATCTTTCTTCTGTCCCAGCCGTTAGGTCTCCGGGACTAGGTGAGGAAACGTCTCTCAATTTGGAGAGTAGAAATTTCCCACCCCAGCCAGCAGGTGTTTGACATCGAGGATGTCGCTCTTAATCCTAGGCTACGGCCGGGGAAGATTCAAGAACCGAATCTGAGAGATTCTTAGCAGAGGACGGGAATTGATCTGTTTGTTCTAAGGCTTATAGTCCTTTGTGACTACTTTATTCGTTATTGTCGAGGAAAGAAAGTCATGCGAAAAGAGTGAACCTCTTGGTAGAGCTCTTCTTCCCTCACCCGGTAGCGAGATCGGTTATTTCCGGTGTTACCGGTCGAAATAAGGTTTATTTGCTTTGAGATGGTCACGTATATAAGGAATAAAGGATGATGAGTCTCCCCGGCGAGACTCGGGCAAGGAACTCAAACGATACGTTGTCACTCGGCGCGTCCCCGTTTTCACGACTTTTTCACTACGCTAGGAAATTGTGTTTCTTATTAGAAAGGGAGGGATTGAGTTTTTGAGCGAGATTGCTCACAGTAGGGGAAAATGGGAATTGTTTCACTCAGTACGAATTGTTGATACCTAGTTTCATACTTTACTTTACTAGAAAGTTGGCACGGAATGACTGCAACGTCGCATGTGCCCTTTTGTCAGGAAGGGCGTACCCCCGATTCTCGGGTGAAATTCCAGTCCAGTAGGGTGGAATTTTTTATGATGGTTTTCTTGTCCCCTCTCTCTTTGAGAGTGGAAATGGAATAGCATTCAAGAATGCAATTAATTCCTCGTTAGTTATAGATGTAGAAGACATGAAAACATGTCTGACACTGATGGATTTTGAATCCTATTTCTAATAGGTTACGACAGAGGAGGTAGCATGCGAGATTTGATTCTCTTGCCAGAGATTCTTCCCTCGGTAGCAGTAGGGGACAACACGAAGATGTGTCTGACATCGCTCATTCTATTTGTGGCTGCGCAAAAGATCATAGAAAGAATGGGGAATCCTTTGCTTAAGATTAGATTTGCTCGGCAGAGAAGAGAGATTGACCCGAGTGGTCTTGGTCCCAAGGTCCCGAGGTTAGTCCTTTGTGACTTTTTATTCGCCTGTCGATTATTGGTCCTTGAAGGACCGAAACTCATGCGATGAACCTCTTGCCAGAGCTTCTTTTCCTCACTCAGTAACGAGATTAGTTTGCTTTGCTTTAAGCAAGTTACCGTCGAAATAAGGTTTATTTGCTCCGGGATGGTCACGTATATAAGTACAAGGAAGAGATGTCACGTATAGAAAGAAGAATGTGAGGCTCTCGAGTGTGACTCTAGCAAAGGAACTCAAACGCTATGCTGTCACTCCGACTTTACCATTGCGTTAGGAAACTTTCTTTCTTATTAGAAAGGGAAGGATTGATTTCCTGTGTTCCCCGCGGGCTAAAATGGGGAAACTCATTATGGCAGGGTGTTGTCTGTTCCAGACTTTATTACTTTATTTGAAGCTGGCATCAGTGCCTGCCTCACATGCGACCTTCAGGTCTCTAAGGAAAGAGGACATACTCCCCGATTCTCGGGGGATACGCGTTGCGGATTGGTTGCGTCTACGCTTCTAATCGCAAAATTCGGTTAGTATTGCAAGATGAAGTTAGTGTGCCGGCCCTACGGCCTAGCAACTTTCCTTCCTCCCTGCCTTTCCGCTTCTTCCTTGTCATCGGTTGGGAGACTTTCATAAGTCCAAGAATCAGTCTCAAGAAGATGAGGAGCGGGTCTAAGTGCGTCAACGGCTTATCTCAAGTCAGGTGTTCTAGCTAGTTATGCTTCCCCCGAAGCTTCACTAATAGAGGAACTGTCCGGAAAAGGATAAAGTGGGTCTGAACTAGGCGTCCGGCTAAGACACTAGTAGTTCTGTCCAAGTCTGCTTATGAGTGGCTTATTGAAGAGCCAGCGGTAAATGTCTTGCTACCCGGAAAAAAATATTAGAAGAATAGGGTTTTTCGTCTGGGACACTTGTAGTTTAAGGTTCCCCATAAGCTGGTCTTGACTTGTAATGCTTATCCGACTTTCGGAGGGACAGTTTCAGTCTCAAGTCTGTCTGAACTCGTCTCTGACCCGCCTCCTTCACTCAACCTTCCTTCCATAGGGATATCTTGAATATGACTCATATGTTTGCTCCTATCGTTACAGATAGTCAAACTCCGATCGTAGAATAGAAAAGAGACGAGACCTTTTTTTGGGAATAAAATGACTCTTAACTTAGCAAAATGTAAAGCTCTTGGTGAATCCGGACAAATGCTATCGAATTAGAGGAATTTATTCACATACATCATATCTTTGTTTGATGTGCCTAATTGTTGTTTATGTTGTTTCCTGTGAGCACAGGGTTTACCTCGTTCTAGGTTCTCCAAGCTCTCTGTCTCTGAGTTCTTTTTTTTCTTTCTTTCTGTGTAAAGGGACTAGCCGCTCACCATCTCAGCCTGAACTGCTTGCCTATTTACACTGTTCCCGAGGGACTGGGACCTTAGGTTAGATCCAACCAGTCCATGACTCGGCCCCATTGGGGCTTCGGCACAGTGCTTTTTCCCTCCCATTCTCATTCTTTTTTTACAGTTGAAATGACCCAGTATTAGTATTACGTATCGGTATCCACTCAGTTGGAATTATCGTAAGAAAGAAGAATGCGCTGTCGCTGGAGGTGTCTGTCTTGGTCGATCCACGTCTACACGAAGTTCAAAGCTGGCTCGAGAAGAGGTTGGTCCAAACAGAAGAACTCCGTGGCTCGGGGCAAAGGTAACCGCTACCCCTACCCGTCTCTGTCCCTAGCTAGCTCGCTGCTCCATTGAGCACTGAGAAATTACATAAATAAGTGATGCGACTGCTTATTCTCTCACTCATTGACTGTAAACGTGTTTTCCATTGAGCTACCGATGGTGGACTTTTCTTGCCAATGACGAGATGATTGAGGTTGCGTACGCCGCTACGTCAAAGGGAAAAACTCCCTTGGTGTCGAGATCTTAAACTTTCGTTTGTGCATCTTTCTTTTTCCCTTGCTTTCCATTCATTCCCATTTCTTTGTTGGTCAACAACCAACCTTTTTCTATACTATAGTTCTTCACTACTCACTAAGGAAGGAGTCTTTTTCTCTTTCTGGAGGGAATCATTTTTTCGCAATAATAGAATAGAATGGACCGGGATCTTGTGCTTAATTTTGTATTTACATTAGTTAGCGATAACTTACATTATGTAGTTCCCACTTTGGCTTGGTGTTTGGCGGTGTGGCGCGTCGCTAGACTGAGGGGGCTGACCCCACAAGATTATCAAGAGCGGGTAAGTGAGAGCGTGGCCGACACCCTTAAAGAACAACTCTCTCAAAGGGTATTGGACCCCCTCTTTGAGACGAACCACGTTCTTCTTCCGGCAAACAAAACTAGTTATGATGTAATAGAAGTTATGGTAGCGCACGACCCAACTAATGTTTCGTTGTTGGCACAGATCTATGATAGCCTTATAAATTTCGGGGCAGGAAGCCCCTATTATGAACCGGCGGTGCAGATCGCTCACTCTTTTTTTAATTTTTAATTAAAATAACACATTGGGCGTGCTTTTAGGTAAAGTAAAGAAAAGTCTTTTCTATTATCGGAGGGGTCCGCCTTTCCTTCTATATTCCGATAAAAAAAAGAGACAGGCCTTGTCATGGCGAGCCTTTGGTGCCTTCCGTGATAAGGGGAAGGGGAGTGGTAAGGAGGGTCCCTTCCACCAGACTACTTTACTTTACTAGTTTGAATGAATGAATTCAAAGTACGTACAGGAACTGGTTTAACAAAAGGGGTCTTCGAACTACAGGGATCTGATACCTGGCTCTCTTGGTATGAAGATATGAAGAGTAGGTTATGTAGGCAACAACCGTTCATAGGTTGCTCGATCGCAAAAGGGCCAAACTCGATCAAGTAAAGTAATGAGAAAAGAATTGCGCTACAGATGATGAAGGAAGGGTCGACCTTTCTAGCGCCGATTTTCCCCGAAAACAACGTTCGACTTGCCTGTGTTAAGCATAACGCCTAACTAGCAGGATTGAGTGCTGCAGTGGTAGAACCTGGTGAACCAGGCACTTGACTTGCTCTTTCTTCTCTTACGTAAAAAGCAGTTTCTATAGAATAAGAAAAGACTTAAGGTAGAGAGACTACTAGCTCGCAGGCGAAGGAGTCACCTTAGTGTTGAAGGCGGGACTGCTAAAGCAAGCTTCGAGAGACCTCCCAACACCTGATTATGAGTAATGCTTACCATAGGTCAAGTCAAAAACGAAAAGGACTGGAAGCGGCTCTTTGATGCGCTAAGGATGAATGAAGCATAGATAGATCTGCTATGCCCTTGTTGCTGTGTCAGCTCTTACAATTACAAGAAGTCAAGCAAAAGCCAATGGCGCTAGGCCGGCAAGAAGATAAACTAATGATCTGATCTTCTAATTACTCAATTCGCTGCTTGCCTGGGCTGTATATAGCCCACGTCGAACCACAGTAGCTGGAGTTCGCTTCGACAAGCATTGAACGTAGGCTTATGCTGCCTTACAGGTTTCATCTATTTCAATAGAATGGGGTGGGTCGGTATGGCATACGGCTAAACCATTGATATGTCGTCCATCCCATCTGTATTTCGGGCTACTAGTTTAGAGATTCAGAGCAATCTGGGTGAAATCATCCCACGGAGTAAATCCTAAATAAGTCGAGTCTTTTATCAATCTATAAATTTAGTGAGAAAAGAAATGATCCCAGTTCGGAAGGTGTTCGCGAGGTTGCTGTCTGGTCAATAGGTGCTCGCGTATAGTAAGCCGAAAGTGTCTCGTGCAAGCCGGTTACCTTTTGATGGTGAAAAGAGTCCTCGTGCCTCTGGACGATCTGTTACAGAAGCCGGCTTAGTCGGTGGGATATCATTTATAACACAGATGTTTAGGGGCTTATAGACGGTTCACTTTCGTGCTTCTCTCTGTAGTAGCCACTCTTGATGACCCCGTACCTATGGCATATACCCCAAGGACTGACTCCATCATGTCTATAGGTCTCACTCTTTTTTCAGCCTATCTATCTGCTGGCTCTATTCCTGCTACTGCTCTATCGGCATGTCTCATTGCAGCTAGCCATGAAGACGAGGTTTTTTTTATCCTTTCCCTGAGGTTGAAGTTGGAGTTGCTTTATTAAAGTAAGCTAAAGGCCTAAAGGTAAAATAGAACAGCCTAAAGGTATTTCTTATTAAAAAGTAGTTCAAATAGAGGTATGAGTTTACTTACCGGTTAGTCGTAAGGAAGTCGTAAGGTAAAAATAGACCTAAAGGCATTTGTTTTACCCTTTCTCTTGCTAACCTAAAGGTATTTGTTTTACCCGGTAAGTCGAAAGGAAGTCGTAAGGTAAAAGCTAACATAAAGGTATTTTTACCAGTTCAATTCAAATTTCATTTTTATAAAACACCGTGTTTTTGGTTAAATTCTTGAATTTATAACTTTAATATGCCTATTAGAATGACTTCAAAAGAAATTACTTTTACATATCATCGACTCTTTATAATTAAAATATAAGAAAAATTTACTTTGTGTTAAGTGTAAAAATAACTTTAATATGCAAATTACTTCCGAAAAATTACTCAACTTTCCGGATGGAACACTTACTTTAAGTAAAGCAAGTCTCTCATATATTTCTATATCCTTGTACGATCTCAATGGGACTAACCCGTATCTTACCGTACTGGACTTTGCACTCTAGCATCAGTCCGTATTCCCGCATACAACCTTCCAGCCAAGCCGTCTCCTAGAGGACATACGCAGGTGATCTCGACCATCTCTTACGTAAAGCTATAGACTGTCTTGCGTCTAGTTTGAGACTTACAGTTGACTAGAAAGACCTCTAAAACTCCTACAAAACTAGGAAAACCCTACGGAGAAATTAGTCTTGCACGAGACATGCATATAAATACAAAACAAAAGAAAAAGTCTCAGATAATCCTAAACCTTTGCTAGCTGTCAAATAGTACCTCATTCTATTTTTCTTTTCCATTGGCTAAGGAAGTAAAAGCTCTTTACCTTCTAGCTAGGGTCCACTTTTATATCCTCTAATAAAGCTTTCCCTTTATTATCATAGATTCATTCTTCCTTATACAACCTAGCGTACAAAAGGATATAAACAATCTTGAATAGCCTCTGATCTTATAGCTTATACTAAGGGTGGAAGATTAATTCAGCAACTAAATAAAGGCTCATCAGTTTTACCTAAGATGTTTCGGATATGAGGATTGAGCAAGGATTTCAGTCGGATCTCTATCAGAGCTCTTTTGAGAGCTCACCATACGTACGGTCGGGTCGGTGGTGCTGCGGCGGCTTATTTCGCGAATTGATTGGCTCTCAGTTCGAGAGACTCTATGTCCAGTTTACACGTCGCAGTATACCCCTGGAATGGTGGTTTGGTCGTGGTCTTCCTCTTCACCCTTATCTTCGTGAATACCTCATCTCATTTATTCGGAAAGAGAGGAAACGAAACCTCAGGAGCTTCGACTTCCTCCTGACGATGTGTATGCGTCAGAGGAGTTGAAAGATCTCACTGAGTGTCTGTCCCTTAGATCTTGGGTTCAGGACTGGCTAGCCTTCCTTCGATGGTACTGTACTCTTGCCTTTTTAGAACAGATGTCCCTGGTGTCCCTGGCAGAATTCTTCAACGTCCCTTTTTTTTTAATGTAAGGTCACTCGGAAAGATACCAATCTTATCTTGTCCGTTTTGTTGTGGTCTCCTTTTGAGGCTTGGTGGTATATATTTAAAAGTTAAAATCTTGGAATCTCGACCAATCCCTAGTGGATTTCTTTTTAAATTGTCAAAACTCTCGGCTTGAAAGAATCTCTCCTTACTCCATCGTCTGCATCAAGAAGAGCATACTCTCTTTCGAAGAGAGCTGCAAGGGGCAAGTTTACCCTTGATCTTCAAGTGAGTCCACTCAGCCTTATGACAGAGTTCCATGTCCTAGATATCAAGGCAACCTTCAATCTATTGTTGGGGAGACCGTGGCTTCATCAAGCTGGGGCAATCTCTTCTACATATCATCAGTGTTTGAAATTCCGCTACAAAGGAAGCATCGTTACGATCCAAGCCGACAACGAAGTCAGACTATCTGCTGAGCAGGAGACTGTAAGCTATCGCCCTTCCCTCGAACTCGAAGAGGACATGCTTTCTATCGAGAAAGAAGATAGGCTATGAAATAGGCAATGAAAATTGTTCACGTTCAGAAACCCGCGAGTGCGAAGCTTAACTAAGAAGGGCACCGGGACGTTCGGGCTTAGCATTAGGAAAAGATGGTCGAATAATCTTTTTATTGTCTCTGCATCAATCCGATTTCTCCCTCTATTAGTCCCTCCAGGAAACTCCGATTCGATAGCATCTAGAGCAGCGAAAAAGGCGAGAACAGTAAGAGCTTGTCGGCAAATGGCTGAATTCCTATCCAGAAATGATGTTTTGCACGAGACAAACCCAAATCCGGGATTACTTGCTAATTGCTGTCAGCAGTTAAGGGACAAAGGGAAGGTGACGAAG
>NW_026614962.1:116124-156124 GCF_030052815.1 Hevea brasiliensis
ATCAATCACGTTTATTAGAAGTGGACAATAGAGTGGAAGCTGGGAAATGGTTGAAATATCGCTCAACATAAAAAGAAACCTACTTCTTTGAAACATCAAATCCGGCGTAGAAACTGTTTGAAGGTGATTTGATGGCAGATATTCTGTGGGGAAAACGCTTGGACTTGGAAGAATCGCGTATCCCTGATCATCGACGATAAAGTGGGAGATCGCGTATCCCTGAAGATCGAAGAGCTTAGTGTGAAACGCTCAGGAAAAGAGAAAAACCAAGGACCTATGGAAGAAAAAAGTCGATGTGGTGTAGAGGTTATTGATGTAGTCCATATCTTTATGCGCAGGATTGAGTTAATAGTATCAAAGAGAAAATTGCGCATAGAACTTATAGAAAAAGCCGCATTATGGTTGAAAATTGCGCACCGCAATCAACGTATGTGAGTGAATGCATTGGCCGAACGGTCACGTTTTACCGCGTTGTCTCATTGGTAATGGGGCTAGAGCTAGTAATAGAGGTTACCCAGGCATAAAAAATGAAAGAAAATCATCTACGAGAGAGTTCCTAAGTTATGTTCCCACTGCGTGCTTCGAGGCCACGACAATGAAAGTTGCAGACATCAAAAAAAAGGGTTCAGAAAGCCTTTCACAAAGAACCTTACACAATAGGGCAAGCCCTAAATGAGTAAGGCCAAACTCAAGGCCTCAGATTCTCACGAAAAAGGCAATCAATGAAGTTGAATAAGCACTCCCAGCAGAATAATTGTATTGAGATTTCGAGCATAAAGAGAGATCTTTTCACATGGCGAGGAAGACTCTCATTAGCAGTCCTTAGGCCTCAAAGACAATAGCTTCCTTGTTCTAGTTATCGCTCCCCGGCTTCCTTCCTCCAACAGATGCGGATGAATTAGCTGCCGTTATTCTTTCAACATTTGCAGAGCTAACCCCTAAAGTGACTTCAGCCCCGTTAGAGCTAACTGCTGCTTCTTCTATAGCAAGTGCCGATCAGGAATCACTGCTTATTCGACCGTTAATGCCGTATGCCTAAAACCGAACCACGCTAATTCAATCTAATGGGCCCCCCTCCGCTCTGGCTAACAATTTGAATCGCCTTCTCCTGCCCTAGGACTCGTAGTGCACTCACTCCCTTTAGAGTTAGCTTGAGCCTACCTTTGCACACCTCCGTTACTCTTTAGTGGGTTTATTCTTTTATCTTATTTTCCTCTTCCTCGTTTGCTTAGTCCTTATTAGCGAGAGTTGAGTTTTGACTGAGAGTAGTATCTCCACCAGAGGAGTGCTTGCTTTAATTTAACAGGACGGTTAGCATCTATGCTTCTGCCGAAAGAAGGAAAGAATAGAGATTCACTCATAAGAGATCAGAGAGGGGACTAAGTGAGCTAGCCTACCATTACAGACCGTTGAAACTGGATTGGCTGTCAGTCTTTCTTTTCCGATCTTCCGGATGTATCGGTCAGAAAGGATGTCTTTGCTACTAGAGCGATGGAGGCATAGTTCTATTTTCTTCCTATATCCCAAAAGGGGAGGATCCGCTTCTGAGCTGAGCGGCCCACCTCATAGCAGGCAATAAACGAGATAAGTAAATAGGGATAGAGCAGCACAGACTCCGAACTGATAATGAGCTGAAAAGATGCCAGAGCAATAGCAGAGAAAGGGCGAAAGAAGTCAGCTATCGAGGAAATCACGTACTTCAATCAAGAAATTGCGTGAAGTGGAAGAATAGAGGTTGGCTCCAGTATAGAACTAAAATGGTGAACCTGCTCCTGCCGTTGGTTGACACAGCTTGATCCTTTAAATGATTCAAGGTTGATCCGATCTGCTGATCTACGAAATTTGCTTTTCACTGAATTTCCAATGCTTCCAGCTTTAGTTTGAATTGCTCCTTTATAACCCATCACCTACTTCTTTCTTGATTGACTAGGTCTTGCCCGAAGAAGGGACTGTTGATTAGCTCAATGTATCTTTCCGGATTCCAATTTATCTCGCCGGTGGATGAACAAGGAAAGCATGGAAGCTGACCCTGATGACTTTACTGTACTGATAAGTGGGACAACGAAGCTAATACAAAATCCGCTAAGACCCATCTTTTCCTAAGCCCATCCATACCGGCGAATACCAGCTCCTCTCTCTTAGAAAGGTAAAAAACTTCCCTCAACTACGTCGAGCCTTCCCGATTTTGAAGCATGACTAGAAATAGAAAACAAAAAGAACCCGATTACTTACATCAATCTCTTGAGCCCCTCATGCAACCCTTTGAGAATTGGAACTGAAACTCGAACGAACCTTTTGCACAGGAACACTGGCAGAGAAAAAGCAGGACGTAATGTGCAAGTTGACTCAGGTGGGTCCATTCCTCGGTCCACCAGTAAAGGAATGAAAGACGAGATTGAGAGCCATGAGCCAATTATCTCAGTTGCTAGCTCGCTAGGTAATATGTAATCTGACGAAACCTTATGAGAAGACAACGAATCCCTCTCTCCAGTCAAGGGTACGAAGTAGAAGTCATAAAGATATTTTGCACGTACCTGTAGACAGTGCTAATATCATCGCAGAGGAGAATGAGGTTGCGGTGATATGATATCAAAACAGAATAAAAAGGAAAATGGCTTTGTCTATCATGGGAGAAGCCCTTCCTCTATCGAAGAACGAAGTCTCCTACCTTCACTGGTAGTCAAAAGATATCAACATTTCAAGTGAGCAGCACAGCCAGACCACGGCAGCATCCATTCAGAGTGAGACTTGAGACAACCAGAAAATCAACAAAATCAGAGCGTTGGGAAAAGTGAAAGAAAGAAAAGACCAAGCCCCAAAACCAACTACAAAGATGCACCGGCACCACTAACAATGAAGAAAGTGGTCATCCTACTATCACGTAAAGGTCACAGAGAGAGACTCCTCGATCGAATCGTAGAATGTAGTTGGTACCACGCATGCTCCTATTCTCAACAAGATTTGGAGGTGTTGGCTAAAGGAAAGGTAGCTTGCTTTTATAAACAAATCGAAGTGGTCCCTCAGCAGACTCGAGCAGTCAACAACGAATAAAGCTGGTTCAGTCACAACCCTCACCTCACAACGGACAAAGGGCATAACCTCGTCACGAAATAGAGAAGGAGAATATTAACTTAACTCACTGAAGCATGCAAGCAAGAACCCCTTACGGACTCTGGAATTCAGTTCCAATCCGTCTTTCTTGCGTTCTGTAGGCGGGGACAGGATTCTATCAGGACGGATTTGAGCCTGATGAGTTCACCAATTCCTCTACCCCGCTTCTTGCCCCGCACCTTCTCTTTCTTTCTGCTCAGGAGCATCATCTTCTTGATCTTCTTTACCGGGCTTGGACCATGTCTCCCGAACAAGCTCAGTACATATGTCGCAAGCGACTTTTCTTCTCCAGCGGATAGAAGTTCTGGATTTTAGAAAAATTGGCTTTTTATGGTTTTTTGAGCTCTTGCTGAATCAGCTGTTCATGCTACCGATTCCTATCCCTAACTTGAAATCTCCTAAGAGAAGTCTTCAATAGAAAAAAATATAAGAAGCGAGTGAATAAAGCAGAATTGATTCAGACTTTCCTCTCGAAGCACTTTATGCTCCAGTCCTACAGTTGGATCAAAAGCCTGTCTTTGTCTTTCTCGGGTTAAGCTAGTAGTCCATTGGGTGGTGGGATCTCCTTATTCCTATTTACCTTGGCTGGGAACTGAAATCAAAGCCTAATCCGGGCTAATATGTCAAAGCAGTCATCTGAAAGCCTTCTCTAATTGTGGAAGAGAAAAAATGCTTTTTCTTTAAATAGAGCTACTTTCCCTCTTCTCTTAGTTCATTCACTCATTTCTCTAATTATCATTACCCCTTACCCTCTCTCACAGTCCACCAAGAACTAATAGGCCTTGGCCTTCTACTAGCAAGAGGCCTTTAATTGCTTATATAAAGAGCAGATGGAGATCTTGTTCTTTCTTATTCCCTTATCCGTTCGGGACCCATACCTATGGTTCTCTCTCTATATGAGAATTTACAGGTTCTATTCTCACCTTGCAACCGTCTAGTTGACGAAGCGGAGTTCCTTTTAATACAACTCTTAGATTCTCAAGGTTTAGGAACTAAACTACAACTTTTAGCAAGTTAATCCCTTGTTAAGTTTTAATTTGATATTCATAGTTTTTCATCACATTGTTGATGTTGGGTTGTGAATCCTTGATTGCCTATTGTTTGTTCACTTAGTTTTCTATCACATTGTTGATATTGGGTTAAGTGATAACACTAGAAGAACTTGATTTTGAGCTTTCCTTGGGATGATTTCAAGATTGGTATTGGGTTCCTTAGCAAGTCTAAAGGGGTTTGCATCACCTATCTTTCATGGGTGGCAGTACCACAAGCTGCACCTCAAGGACAAACAGGAGAGGGGTACTATCCTCACTCTAACTCTGGTTGGACATCTTTCCTAGGATACCATCCCACAGGTTATGATCATCATTCATAACCTTCTCTCTTTCTCATAGAGCAGAACGATGTTCTGCATCTCACTCTCCTCTGAGGGAGAGAACTCTGTCCTCATATACACTAGGCAATCATCAAATGTGACGCCTAGACCATCTGAAATCCCACACGGGAGACCAAATGGTTTGTCTTAGAGTGACATAGTCACTCACTCTGACTGTCTCATTCCCTTTTTGCCTTGAGGTCACTAGCCCTCACTAGGAGTCTCTGACTCTATTGCAAGAGTTTATCCATACTCTGCAACACTAGCCATAGGCAGTAGCCGTATGAGTATACATCCTCTCTGGGTGTCCTCATATGGCACGCAGTTCTATCCATTTCCCTCATGTCCTCACTGTGATCTGCAGTTTATAGGACTACCCGTTTTGAAGGGTGAATAGAATACTGCATTACCATTAGACCACTTAAGGTCTCAAACTTCTACCCTTTGCACCTAGCTCAGGTGAAACACATGTCCTAACAGGACATCCATCTGTAATACTGCCTACCTAGGAAGCTATGTCCCATTTTGGGACACTCAAGCATACTCAATTCCCTTCCATACTTGTGCCTTTCACTGGGTAGACACCATATCATACCCGTATTTCACTTGGCACCTATCAGTTAATCTGCCTATATTGGCAGCTGCAACCCCTTCAGGGTGCTCACACTGACTTTACTTCCCAAAGTGTTAGTGCCTCTCACTTGAGTAGGCCCTCATCCACACTACATCTTGTCTTCCTCATTACATAGAATTTGCATTCTATGCCACTCTTTCCTTACTGGTGCAGGATTCTGAACTTGGTCTTTATGTATACCAAGGGTTGGAGGTTGGCCTTTTCGTCTTTCCTCTTAGGGTCTTCGACTAAGGAAACCCTTTCTTATCACATTTTATCATTCACTTTACCTCCATTACCCATCCCCCTCAGGGAACACTGTCTCATCCCTATACCAAGATTCATCCTTTAGCACCAAAAAAATCCCCGTAGTCTTGGTTTTGCAACCAAGAACACTTATCGACTATTTGTACTCATACTCAACTCATGTCCCATACCATGAGTATAACCAGAACATCACATCTCACTAAACAAAATTGCAGCCAGCTCTACAAAATAACAAGACATGTATACAAAATTTGCTGTGCTTCTAAGGTTTCAAAAATCATTTTCTTTAACAAAATGGCCCAGACTCAAACACGACTCTGATTTGTCTAGCAACTAGGTCCCATCTTGGTAACCTAATGCTCTGATACCATCTTTGTAACGACCCAAACGGAATCGTTACCGGCGCTACAGGAACGGGAAGTCTTAAGGCCACCGGAACCCTTAGCAAGCCTTTAAGGAGCAAGTGGGGCCCATAAGGTTTATCAAACAATTCAATAAATAAAACATTTATCAAATAATATGTATAAAAGAGGGCAAGCACCACTATACGAAAACATATAAAATATACCTGAGGCAGAAGGATCTTACATCTTTCTAACCCGAACCCGAAAGCCATTCCCATCATGGAACCCGTCTACCCGCTCATAGCTCCTACCCAATACCCATACCCAAAAACTAGGGTTTTTCTCTCTCGCTCACCGGGAGAATGCTCTCACTTGGATGCTGGCATGTGTTATTAAATCAGGTGATACACAACCAACCAGACCTCCGGGTTTACATGTGCCCGGGTTCTTATCCTTACCCCTCAAGGAAGGCATCACATCAGGCTGCCCTTAACGCGGAGCTCTCTTTAGCTGCTGTTCGATTTCACGTCTCAAGCTAATAGCTGTTGGATCCCTGGTACTCTTTAGAAGATGTGATTTACCCAATGAGCGACGGCCAAGCCCGAAAACCATACCTAAGCACTCGTCATCTCGCGTTCCCTCCTGGAGTTTATCGCCCAAGTCCCCAAACCGTAACCAACTATTATTTTGTTATGAACTAACCGCCGTGGGTCATTTGGAAACTCCTTACTGCTTCCCAGGAAGAGAATGTAGCTTCAAGAATGAGGCAAGGCCAGCCCTAAGTCTAAGTTGAAGTTACAGGGCTGGGAGGGGGGAGAGGCGATGGAGGGCCCCCCTCGGGGAGGGATTTAACGACGCTCTAACGATAGGGATAGGTTTGTAAATGCTCGACTTCCCTGTTCCGCTTAGTAGCACAGGCTTTCCTCTTCGAGTAGAAGGTAAAGGCGAAGCCTCTAGCTCATCCACTAGAGGTGGAGGTGGGTCTTCTCCCAATGAGAAGCCCCCAAAGAGGCGTGAAGAGGGAAGACGAATCATCTTCGAGGAATCTCTCAAGAAACTGGTCAAAGAATTAGAAGAGGTGTATAAGGAGACTTATCCGGAAAGGAAAAAGCCAAGCCGCACTCTTTGGCGGCAGGCAACCCTATCTATACTAGGAACCGACACTTTAAATTTTGTAAAATTCTATTCCCATCGCAGGGAGCTCCTCAACCAAAAGGCTAACTGCCAATTTTTTCAAGATATAATGAAAGTAATCGAAGAATTTTTGAGATAATAGTTTTTTTCTTCAATTACTTTCATTGGATCTCTCTATGAATGGAAAAGGGGTGCTTCGGATCGGGAGTAATCACTAGTGATAGGGAAAAAATCGTTGATCTAAACGATCGACCCCGGATGTAGTCTTCATTAGTCTTGCTTTTGTCGAAGACGAACCGGGTTACCAAAGTCACGATCAGAATAAAGGGTAGTTCGCTGGGCCTGTCTTTTTCTCCCAGAGGTGCTGGTTCGAATCCAGCTCGCGACAAGACCTTTGGTCATAGAATATCTCGGCGCCTCCGTTTTCTCGGATGACTCTCCATTTTTTGGCTTGTAAATACGGAGTAGAATTAAACCGCGTGGTGAATGAAAGAAGATTCATTGAATGAGTTGACGGGGTCTGGAGTTTACGCGCCAACTCCCACACTACCATTACGCCCTTACTCTCTTAAAGGGCTGAAGAAAAAGAAAAGAAGTCACTTAATTCCCGACTGACTAACTAAAACAAACCTGGCGCACTGTAGCATGAGAGCAACAGGGGCAAGACGGAGATTCGCTTTTTCAACAACTTTTTTATGTTATTTAATGGGTACCCCTTCTTTCTAATCTAAGGCGGTACACCGAACACCAAGTCAATCTCGATTATAGAAAACTTTCCTAACCCGAAAGATGCTTTTGATACTATCCTATCCAGGACGAGATGATAGAAATTGCCAGATATGAATAATCTAAAAATGGATCTTCATTTCCATATGTAGATGTCCATATATTAAATGGACAAAATCGAGATTAAAATACAAGACCTGGTCTCATCTGAGCTCTAGTAGGGCGATGTTTGCAAATTCGAAAAAGTGGCAATTAAAAGATTTCGTCTGGTATAATGGTTAACTCGCGCGGTCTCATCTCCTTTCGGGAGAGTCAATAATGACACCCTTTCCAATACGGATTAAGGAACGACCCCGACCGATCCAAAGATCGAGAGGGAGCCACGACTGAGTCCACATAGCCAGAATTCGCTCGTAGTGCAAACTGGTCAAACCGAGCTAAGACCCGAAATCCAGCACCACCGATCCGTGCTAAGGTGGTTACCTGCCTTACCGGATACTTCATATGGACCGCCATTGGCCCACATGGATGGTGAGAGTTGAGTAAACTCTTGATTGAGATAGGACTGAGGTCCACCCCCCTAGCTCTAAATCTCTTAGCGAACTCGGCTGAGCCCGTGTGAAAAAGAAGGGATTTTTTTTATGAGATTTTGACTCCCAAATTCCTCGTCTTTTCATGTCGCCTTGGGAGAAAGAAATAAATAAAGAGTTATGTAGCTATAACATGAAAGCAGACTCATAGACACCGGCTACTTCCTGATCAGCAATGACGGAGTCATCACCGAGCACAGCATACCTTTAAAATTGATATCCTTTTTTTATCGTTCCAAGTATGTAACTCGTAGGGCGCACCTCTTCTGCACACCACCCTATTCAATTCAAATAGGATGTGTAAGTGCGGGCCAAGAGGAATGATATCCGAGAGGTTGTCCAGCTACAAAAGAAAGCGAGGATCCGGGCCGCTTTAACCTAACATCTTTTAGGTTAGCGTCTGTCATTTTCCTTCTTCTTATCTTTTTCTTGTGAGAATCACTATGGAAATGACTTATAGTAAGTAGTAAGCTAAGCTGCAGGATGCTTCTGAGAAATTCCTTTGTAAAGGAGCTCTAGTTAAGGAATAGGCTCAATAGTTTCATTTAATCGATTTTGACGGTCTTTTATAATAAATTGTTTAAAACTCATATTCTACTGAAAAAAAGGCAAAAAGAAAGGGTAAGAAAAGACCTTTAGGGCTTTAGCTTACAATGCAGGTTCGAATCAACAGCGAGCAAAAGAGCTCGCCTTAGATACATCTATTAGCACTTCACGAGTGCATTAGTTGTGGAAGGAGCCCGCTTACCCACTCTCCCTCCTCCCCCATTCCTAGGGGGCCTCATCTTCTTCGTGAGAAAAAGACTAAACCTTCAAAAAGAAGACAACTCAAAACCTTAGAAAACAAATAAGATCAAAAAGGCCATCATTAAGGCAAATAAGGCAATAGCTTCCGTTAGAGCAAATCCCAAAATGGCATAACCAAATAATTGTTTAGCTACTGATCAGGTACGCCAATTAACCCCCGCCCCACCATAGATTAACGAGTTCCAGACACTGAACGTAATTACTACTATTTATACCCAATTCAGCTAAATCCATATATATTGTGGCGAGAAGATCAACATTGTTTGTAGGTACCAAAGTCTCAAGAATCTGATAGACAGATTTTCCATTTGGAAGTTCTACGCCATTGATATTATATAAGCGGTTAATAACTTTATTGGTCAGTTGCTCCTTGATTGTATCCGAAACTGACTCATCCACACGATCTACGTAGTTCTCCATGGTCAAATTTCGCAGCCTGGAAACTCTCCAACTCGCTAGTATGAAAATAAAAGACGGTAAAGCAAGTCCGGAAATTCTATCAATAAGATAGTTTAGAACTAAATCTGACATACTCATAGTGCATTCCACTTTAATGTAAAAGAAATTCAAATGTTATAACTCCAGATTCGGCACCGTCATCATTGTGCCCCTCGCCACCCTCAACTGCCACACCCTCACGGCTTTCCCGGAACTTTTTCAACTCAACAGCTCGAAGTGGAATCGAACCACGAAGGATTTTCAGTCCTTTGCTCTAACCAGCTGAGCTCTCCGAAAACAACGTTCGACTTGCATGTGTTAAGCATATACTATTCTCCTTGCTTCCGACTAAATTCTCCCTTAATTCCTACCCTGTCTTCCTTCCTTCGTACCCTGGGGCATTGAACTTTCTTCTCTTATGATATATCTTCGGAAGGTTTCACTATCGAAGAAGTTCTCCGTCAAAGTAGGAAATCAAAGTTCACGAGTTCACATCGCCTATAACTCACTCTCAACCTTAGGCGAGTTAACTAACTTTCTTTCTCTTATGATATAAAGAGTTAACATTTAACATTCGATCGAGTTAACAGGTGCAAGTTGGATTTATTACTTCACTATACGCTAACTATGCAATCCAGGGAAGAGAGAATATTTCTTCTTTCCAGTTCCATCTCATATAGCTGCAAAAGTTACTAATTGAATTTCCATTCCTAAGGGATCAGTCAAATTGAAAAAGTTGCAACTTATATACATGCAAAATCTTCTAATTCATTGTAGATCTTATAATTTTTCATTGAAAATGTTGTAATTCACTGAGAAATGTAAAAAGTTCCTAGACCCAGGAAGGAATGAGACTAAAAGGAGAGGAATTTATTGACTCGAGAGGGTTGCCCGAGAGGAATGAAAGTAAGATCTCCAATCCACAGAAACCCGTATCAAAGCTGGAAGAATTCGTTGCCACTTTCTGCTTGCTTCTGTTTTACTCTGGGAAATGAAACTTGCTTCTTTATCTTTATACAGAAATACATAAAAACGAATCATAACGAAAGAACTTTACTTTCCCTGGTGGTAATCGGTTCTCAACGACATGAGGGATGGGATTTTTGATTTTATAAGATATTGTAACCCCCATAGTCGCTAAAGCAGACTCATACACCTTGCTTACTTCCTGATCGGCGATGACAACATCATCACTGAGTCTACCTAAGACGACCATACCAAAATAGGGTGAGGCGAATAAGGTAAGGAAAAAGAGCGCATTCGAGGCATGAATCCTATTAAACTTCAAAGGGAAATCCCCCGGTCTTCAATCGATTGCACCGTCTTGATCAAGTAATTAATAGATGAGACGTGGAGTTTTCTTTCTTGCTAGGCAGATTACTGTTGTCAATAGTATGTTCAAAAATCATTAATCAATTTCTTGCTTACCGAAAGTCCTTCGCTTTTTTCTCTTCTCGGAAAGGATAGTTTAGGAAAAAAAAATCAGACTTTGCGGGTAGAGTTCCGGCTTTGGCCCGTTCGGTTTACTTAATTATTCGAAAAAGAGGGAGCTTGTCCTAGCCGATCCAGTCGAGTACGTTCTGGCTCGTATGGAACGACTGTACGTACCGGTTACCTTAGCCCCCGGCTTAAGAAAAACAGAATTTTCAAGGCCTGTATCTAGGTAGACTGAGATAAGCTTCTGTTATTTTTCTTCTTTCTTTTTTGCTTGATTCCGCTAGCCCTTCCTCTCTGTCAACTAGAAGGTAGAGTATAAGGCAAGCAAGGAACTGATTGACCTCTAATAAAGAGTCTGACTAGCACCCGGAAATCGTAGTAAGCACTTTTCCGGGTAGTTTTTTACTAATAGACTTGCTTACCGTAACCTAGCCTATTGATGAAGAACTACTATTGCTAGCTAGGGGATTCATGCTCCTATAAGCAGAAGTCGAGTGCTCATCGAAACAAAGCGGAGGACTCACTCATTCGACTAAGAATCTGGGAATGAAGAGGTGGCTGATGGTTGAGAAACCACTACTACTATAGAGACTGGTTCAACTCCCCTTCGTGAACTGAAGAACAGGATCGGTTGTTTAGATACCCAGGAAATCCTTGTTCTAGCTCTTTCTCCTCCCCGGGAATCTATCTGCTGGCGTCGCCATCTCTCGACTATGAAATTCCGATGATTTGCCCCATTTCAGAGCCAAGCGGGGAGACTGCTGACCAAAATCCCTCATGCATCTGTCTGGATCGGGTCGAATAACTCATAGGTTCAGAAAGAAAGATCAGGTTCTAAAACTAAAATCTCCTAGGCAAGGGCTTACTAAGAGATCTTGCATCTTTTATAGAGTGCTTCTTATGTCTTTTCATAAGCAGAAGTATGAGTATAGCTGCTCTTCCCCTAGTCTTAATCCCACTTCTTATCCTTATCCCTCTTAGCCTTCTGTTTACAGGTAGATCTCTTAGGACTGGTATGACTCTTATACACTACGTGTATAACCTCATGTAACAACCTCGTCTTTTTCACGGCTCCCACGTTAAACAACGGCCCCTTATAAAATAGGGCAGGGAATAGGGTTTAGATTGGCACTGGAATACAAACAACTGGATTTAGCTTTCTACCACTCGCTAGAAAGGAAAAAGAAACTACTAGTCATCCATGGGCAAATCATCCTTAGGGAGGCAACTACAATTGAAACTGTCTCGCTTGGGGGTGTCAAGGGGGTCGCAAGACCGAATTTGCCCTAGAGAAAAACTAGCCTAATGGATTGAGAATCACTCCTCAGATAAGGGCTTACAGGGCAAAAGAAAAGATTGGAAAGATCCTAGTATAACCATCCCTTCCATAAGAAACTGCTTGATAGGCAAATAGATAAACTGCATAATTAGACCATGTACAAGATCCTTCCTCTAGCCCTTTACCCTTTGATCTTGCTTGCTCATTTGACGGCCTTAATGAATTGAAAAAAGAGAGCCCTTAGAGAGGGATGCTGATAGACCTGAATGAAGATGCTATGGGACTGATGGAAAGTCAAAAACTTGATGGAACAGAAGTAAAAAGAAAAAACTTTCCACTGGACCGACATCAAAGCACTTAGCACTCACCAATAGATTAACCTTTCTTCTACTACTAGATTCAAAAAATCCCCGCTTGATGGAAGTAGCATCAACTACTGATACAGTGTGAATAACAGGAATTTAGACTCTTTCTACTGCGCCTGCTGGATCGAATGGCGGAGAACTGGCACTGAGAGAAAGCAGCATATCATATTATATAAGGGAAAAATCTATCTTTTATCGTGAGCCCTCCTCTGTTGAGACTGCCCCGGCCTGGAGATCGTTACAACGGGAGATCGGGAGTTAGCTCGCTTAGAGGGGGAGCGCGAGAAAGAAAGGGCTATGTTTTGGCTGGCAGGAGATAAAATAAAATTCAAACTCACTTATCCGTGGAACCTGCACCAGATAGTACTGCATACTTATACCTACATACTTAGACTGTGACCAATCCTCTGGTAAAGAAATGCCACTCTTGATAAGGGAAATAGCGAGAACCGGGCGGGCACTGGAAAAGAACATAGAGCGAAGGCCAATAGCGGGTACTGCCACTACTCGTACAAAGGCTTAGATGGGTTTAGGGGCTATAGTATAGGGCTTACACTCTTTCTTGTCATTTTCATTTTCACTTCCTTCGGTAAAGGGTAAAGATAGCAGCTTTTTGTACAGCCTGTAAAGCTCTTCCCCGGATAAAGACTCTTGCTACAGAACGATTCCTACATTATTTGACTTGCTACCGGAGAGATAAAGAAAGCGAACTCTATTAAGAAACGTAGCTTTTGCCGACACACCATGGAAAGAGACTAGCTTTGAGCCCTTGCCGCCCTAGAAAACATCTATTCTTCTTCTGCTTAAAGGCCTGCAACCTATTCTCATATACATACATTATCGGACCTTTTGAATAAGAGCCAGGAAGACCTTATTCAAATGGAACATTTTCGTATAGAAGATGTAAAACAAATATTGGGAATTCTAGAAATAGAAAAGCATTTTGCAATTGATTTCTCAAAGAATAAATTTTAAATCTTAATGCAGGCATTTCATATCTCGTTGAATCAGTCTTTTTCGCCACATCGCGTATAACGGGAATCGAACCCCCTCTGCTGCTGGCGGGCGGATGGAGAATGTTCTACTTTGATCCAGCAACTTGTTAGGAGTAGGTTTTGGCTTTCCCCTTTTATGTTATTAGTAAAGCGCTAACGAGCAAGAAAACGGATGCGCGTTAGCGCAACGGCTTTCGCGCAGCTCAATCCGTTGCTTGTTCTATAGTAAGGGGCTTTTTCAATAAGGCTCGCGTAGGGGCGCGCACGTTTTTTGGCTCTCTTCGCTCCACTAGCCTTGATTGGCGGATGGAAGTACCGAGGTGCGTCTGGTGGTATCGTATAGTTGATCACGGCTGCATTTAGGAGCTTCCTTCGTCACCCTCTTCTTAAAGCCGGCGGGGATCTCACTTTCGAAAGAGAGTCTCGACGTGGTCCAGGTATATAAGCTCCACTCGGGCAAGGAAGTATGGATCAGATATAGCTACAGCTGGCCCAGCTATTGGCTATCTGACTCTTCCGCTGAAGCGACAGAACCAACTGCATAGACTGTATAGTCAACAGAAGCTGCTGGATCGTTGGCTAAGGGTGGTTGGTAGCATGGCTCGGCTTAGCCGGCAATGGGCTTGCTTATGGGTCAAAATCGGGGTCTCGGTCTTGAACATCCTCTTCTCGCTCTCGATCACGAAGGTCTGCCTATGGCTCTGTATCTACCTCTGTCCACCGGTGCTTATTCGACTGGATAAGCTGCAGGATCAACGACTGGATCAATGGCTTAAACTACTGCTTCTTCAACGCTTCTCCTGCGACTGCTGCTAAGGCAGGGTCAACTCGGTTAGCTCACACTGGATCGCTATCCCGATCTTTAGCTACCCCGTTGGTTGATTTGCCGCATCTAGTAGGGTTTGGGTCAAGGTATGCTGCTGGAATTTCCCCCTCTAGTGCTGGTGCTGCGCTATGAGAATCTTGAATGAGGTTTGGATTTTGAATCAAAAGCTATCAGATGTCTGATCGCGTACAGAATCTATCTGATCCCGTGCCACTGGTGAATTAGACCCCGCTTCCTTTCACTCCGCTAAAGAATGCCTCTGCGGCCGAATACAGAGTAAACCTCTGATTCCGGAAGGGTGGGTCTCGTCAGGTAAGGATGAATACGATCTCCTTCCCCTACTCCATTCCCCTGCTTGGCTCTAGCCTTGTCCGGACCCCCACCTCTTTGAGTTTTCGCCCCCTGAGTTGCGCTCTTTGTCTCGTCCATCTGAGGCCGACGGGTGCGTCACATCCTTTGTTTGTGAGCGAATCTCTTCGCCCTATGCTGAGTCGTAGTTCTATTTCGCTTGGGCTGCTCCTTAGTCGTTGGCCTCCTTTGGTTCTTGGCCGTAACACTTCTCTTGCGTGCGCAGGTTCCCCTAGCTCTGTTCATGGATCCATTCTAAGACTAAAAATTTAACTATTCTTAAAGTGATAGCTCTTACTCCTTAAGACAAGTGTTGACTCTTACTCCTTCTTCTCGTTATAGCTCAAATTCCTACTTCTTATAGCTTTTCCACCTGCTTTTAGCCCTTCCCAACCACCTATAGAAAATGGACCCAATGGTGTGAGTGAAATCTATTTCAGTAGAGCGTATGAGCTGTCCCTAGGTATAGCCCTCAATGGTATCAGGAGTACTTCGACGTTGTCATTCCAGTATAAATTGTAATGTCATGTTCTGTTGAAGAAGTTTTCACTTGTTTATGATCTTGCGGAGAATACGTGCCATTTCTTTGTTTCCTTCCATGGTGATTGATTGCACGCTATTTCCAGCTGCCTGTCTGTCCTGTTTCACTAATGAATCTGTCTTTCCTTGCCTCTTGATTCGTTAGTGTCCAACATTGGTTAGTCTCGAATGGATTGAATCGCGAGCCGAGCGAGGCCCATATAAGTGGAGTTACCCAATGATACCTGAAACGGATGGCTAATCTATGGTAAAGATGACGTCGACACAAGGCGGTTGAACACTTGTGAATCACTCTACTCAGAGGGTCATGAGACTCTAAGGACGAGAACCAGGCGATTCTAACAACAGAAAGCAGTCGCTAAAGAAGAAGCCAACCCATGTAAGGGAGAAACCGTCAAAGAAGAAAGAAAAACTATAGCTCTCGGAATGAGTACCAAAAAGCAGGGCGATCGTGTCAATATCTTCAATTCTGCTTTTTCGTGGAAATGCCGTTCACTCCTTATTATTGAGACAAGAGATCAAATAACGGACTTCCTATGAAGCATTTAGCCCTATCTACCTACTCCTAGAAAGAAAAAAGCAGCGCCAGGGAAGGAAAGTGAAAGAGATCGTTAGCACACTCTAATCAGAAGAGAAGGCGGGGCGAGCAGCTCTAATCTCAATGGACCCTCTTGAGCTTTGCTTCATTATTTCCATTTCTGTTAGAAAAATAGCTTGTAGAATAGGTATGATACCATCGGTTTTTGTTCCTATCAGGATTGCCCCCAAAACTCGTATTTTCAAGATTTTTATTGCTATAATCTAACCGTCACGGTGAATCATCAGACTTATCTTATATCTCCTACCCCCCGGTTCTCGTTGAACCTCTAAAAACAATAAGCAGATCAGCCTCCGTAAAGAAGGTAGCTAGCCGAGTAATATGAAGGTCAGACTCTTCCTTGATTTATATAGATCTATAATAGACATTAAAACATTCAAAGCCAATAATTAACTCTTTTAACAGGCCCTGAAGATAGCCTAACCACTTCGTTAATGCTAGCCTAGCATAAAGCCCCGCGGGTAAGTACCTCAAGCCATTTTATCAGGAGGAAGAATTCATCCATAGCACTTTGGATCAGAGGCAGACAGAGCTGCTATCGAAGACTCAGCAACGGGCTTTTAACCACTGAATTTCTCAATACGTTCAATCCGGATCTGTTGCACTTGCTTTCATGTACGTTACAGAGAAAGAGGTTAGCAAACACTCCCACTCGTTCAGTCTGCTACCCAAGGAATGTCATGCTTTGATCCGTAGGAGACAAAAGTGAAAGAGAAGCGCAATCTCTATTAGAAAAGTAGCATCATACTGGTCCAGCTCCGTAGAAATAGAAATGCCGACGCCCACATTCACTACAATCTTAAGGGAACCGCTCACTGTTCCTACTGGGTGGTGGACGGACGGAGTTTGCTGAGTAGTCATCTAGATGATCTTTGTACCATTGTTATTGATCCAAGTCTTAGGGGAACCGCTTGTCATTCACAGAAAATAAGCATAAATAACCTTCCTCAAAGTGGTACCCAGGACTAAACCTCTTGTAAATAGGCATTCCAAGGCGAAACAGAAGAGAAAGACTCGCGCTCAAGCAGCTGAGCGGGTTCGACATCTTCTACGTAGAGCTAATTCAAAGGTTCAGTTATGAGGAACCCCAATCTTAATAAACAATTAATGAGAAAGCTGCAAAAGGAAGGAGTGTATCGTCGTTCTGTAGTTCATTGATTTCATTCAGTATGATCGTCCTTCCCCGATTCACAAGCCCCTATTCAAAGAATCGACCGAAGCCCCATTCGTGTGAGTCTTTCTATATTGCATTTCTTCCAAGCCTGGCTGGATCAGCTTCATAATCTGGACCGGGTCGCTCCCATTAGCAGGCATTTTACGTCTTTCTGTTGCTATTTGAAACAGACCTCCTCTCCGGCTCTCCGGATTCGTCATCTTCGGGTTCGCCAGGTTTCAATCTCTCTAGGGAGGTATTAATGTACGAGCTGCTATTTCCTTTTGAAACTAGGATCACTTTCTCCCTTTGTTTACGATTTTGCTTGAAAGCGATCGGCACTCAATTACATTACTAACTTACACTACGCCATTCTGGTTCTGGTTCAGTAGTTCTTCACTTCGCGAAGTCCTCTAGTCTCGATATTCTCAATGAAAATCCCTTGTTTCTCTCTTAAAATGATAGTGACTGTTTAAGCCCCATACTCCGACATGACAGGAGAGAGCTTCAAGTTGGAATGGGTCGATAGGATCATCCTTGCTTCGACCCTACCTAGAGGAACCGAACTCACTCAAATGGCGAAACTCCCTTTGACTATAAATCGTAATCTTCTATCTTCTGTTCAGCCAGCTTAAATCGTAGAAATGAAATAATGGAAATAAAGACAGGACCTATATTTACACGTGAGTCGCCTGCATGCTTATACCCCACCCCAAAGAGGGTCATTTGCGCTCTATCACTGATCAGACTGAATTAGCACCTTTTTTAGCACCGGGGCTTTCAAGGCTCCGAGTAGTACTTCGTTCTCTTTCCATATAGTAAGAAGTGTACAAGTAAAGAGCTACTACTCACGAGAAATGTAAAGATTGGATGCGGCCCTGAAACAGCATGTTTCGGTTGTTGGGGCAAATACGAAGTAAAGGACAACCTTTCGAACGTAAAAATTTAATAATTAATAAAGCACGAAGTTAAGATCCATCTTTATGAGAGGAAAGGTCCTTCTCGATTTACGAACCTGAAGTCTTGAATTTATACCTTAACTCACCCACCTATGGCGAGATGTTCGAAGGCCCGTTTCCAACGAGATAGCTGAGAACTTATACGTGAGAGAATGATTCCGAGGATTGCCCTTACCTCATAATGGTAAATTATAGAATGATGCCAATCCTTTGAGGAGTAGGATTTGAGAGAAATTACACTCTTATATTACATTACGAAAAGTAAGGGCCACTTCATTGAGAAGAACTAGTAATTACCAGTTTGATTCGTTTTTGTCTTACTCATTAGTCGTCACTGTCTTCGATATCGGTTGGAATTGATTATTTAGGGGGCTTCGCCTACTAGCTCACACCCTTTGCTATGACCAAACATCCCAAGATGAGCCACTAGATCTAATTCGGAAGAACTCACTAAAAGATCGCCGTCCCGATGCCCTTTTTACGTTACTTCATCAGTTGATTCCATTCGTATCGCCGTGTAAGATCGAAAACTAACTCACTAACAGGGGGCATTAAATCCCCCATTTCCTCTACCCGGAGCTTCGCTCCCACATCAGTTGAATAAGAGACAGATCACTCAGAACTCCAGCAAGAATGCCATAGTAGAGATTCGATTTTATAACATACGTATATACAAGGCTCAAACCCCTCCTCTTCAATCAGTACGTAGGGGAGAAGGGTAGACCCCAGTTTTTCAATCCTTTACTAGATACAGATGATGTAGACAGAATACGAAGATTCTCCCAGGGTCCGCGATAAGTACCCAATCTAATTGGAAAATTCCCATCATCTTCAACTTAGCCGGTTCTCGCTCTTTATAGCAGCTTAGCCCGCTTCGACCAGGAATCTGTCAAGCTAGTAGCTAATAAGAGAGTCTCACCCTCCCGCGTGATCCCGCAGCGCAAGCATCTATCGATCTCATCCATAAGGAAGATCCTGAGTTTTCATTTTTTAAGTTGGCTCAAGATGGCCTTGACTTGACTTTTTTCTTAGAAAGAAGTTTGAAGGCATGGTCTTTAATAATCTATTCGAGTTATCTGAAAGAGCCACTAGGTATGAGAACATGCTCAGAGAAGAGTCACATAGAAAGAATACAGTTTATGGCACTTATTATCAAGATCCAGTAATTTTTGATGTTGATGTGGCTGAGTATTAAAGGGTAATCTTGTAGTTTGTTACATTCTAGTTAAGAAAGATGTTCAGGCACAGAGGTCCCCGAAGACAAATGAACAAAGGAAATCGCCAGATTTTTAGAATAAGACTGAGTCAACATGTGCTTAGTTCCGGGCATTCATACCCAATTCGCTATTTCACTTATATGCTCCGTTATCCTGTCCTTTTTTTTTGTCTTCCTCCCGACCCAGATGTCTTCGTTGAGGTAGTGTCCTCGTCACCCGAATAAAGTGCTGATTGTCTGCGCATTCCCTTTCTGTCCTTATAGGCCTACGCCTTCTAATCTAATCCTATCAGTTCAGTCAGCGAATAACCCTCCAGCCAATAATCCTTGTAATCGGTTGACTACCTCCCGGCTCAAGTAATTATTTTTTTTTTGTTTGGTCTTTGACCGAGTGAAGTAATTTCCGTTTGTGTGGCACGAGCGATGTAAAATGAAATCTTGTATCGAGGATATGCGGATGCGGTTGTGGAAGCATTTTTCCTAGCGGCTAAGGAGCAATTGCCTTGAGACTGTGCTAACTCCCCCTAATGCTTAAAACTTCACTTAAACCTTTGAGTCATCGCCTAATCCTTTCATTCTAATGCCAGTAGAAAGAAAATCTATCTAATCGAAGTCAGGGCCTAATCCTTGTATTGGTTCTTGACTTTCTGTTTAAGAGCCCCTCAGGTAAGCCCCATCAGGCTAATGCTCTCCGTACGCCCTATCGTTTAGTCGTAGAAGGTCCATAAGGATTCCAATCGGCTAAGTCTTGTATTCCGTCCTAGCTTTCGATTTCTTCGTTGAAGGAGTTAAGTGCCCCATTATTGATGCGAGCGATCTAAAGCTTATTCCATTACGATACGACATTCTATCTCTTTTTCTATTAGCTATTCTGTGTCAGTTGGTCTCTCATTTTCAGTTGATGTGGAATAGCCATGTGGGGAACCCTCATCAGGAGAGAATTGCTATGTCTGTCGGAAAATCGTTATCTACGAAATTACCAATACCCAATAAATAGACTGAAATCAAGGAGAATCCTTCCCTTAAGCTAAGCCGCCCACCTAAGTCCTAATCCTTCACCAAAGAGTAAAATCGTATCCGCCTCTCAATCAGTCATCGCCTACTCCTTCTAATCCTATCGGTCAGCGCCTAGTCTCTTTCGAAGTGCTCGAAGTCGGCTAAGGTTCATTGGTTGCTGCTTTGTCCCTCGTCACCCTAAGAGAGGACTGAGTTTGTTCCTGCGCGAGTATTGTTGTAAGGTGGAATGCTTTCCCGCTTTCCAAGCTTTCGGGGAAATTTGCTTTGCCTTGAGGTCTTCTATTCCGTATAGTAAGCCCGGTTGGCATATTGTTGTATGAAAAGGAGTCGATTACCTATTTCCCCTAGTCCCGAAATCTTGTTTAACTTGATCTTAGTCTTCCCGCCCAGCACGTCTTCCTAAAGTGGTCGATGTAGGTTATGGGATTGCGCTTGTAGGACAATTTCCGTATCGCCTTTTTCCTTCCTTAAGAGAGCTAAGCCTGCTTCAAATCAATATTACCTCGTGCTCGTTCGTCTGTAATCTGCTTAGAAAAACCCAACATAGAATTTCATCTTTCTTCGTGACCACTTGTGTCAGGATAAGGAGAGGAAAGGTAACTAGGAAGTTACTCCAATCCCTCGAGTGTGCCGGAGGGAACTAGTTGGACTTTCCCTCTCGAATATGCCTAAGAAAGAAGATTGGAAACCTTCAAGATCCTTCTTTCCTATATCTTTAGGAAACTCCTCTCCAGGCATACTAACTAATAACTAATGCGAGTTGCGAGTCAGTCTAGTTAGTTCCCATGGAAGTCAGGTACTAACTATTGTAGTCCGGTAACGCTCGTCGAGAACAGGCGTCCTACTCTAATTAGGATAACGCATGCACGCTTGGCGCTAACGGGCGGTTACTACACGCGCTACGGCTTGCGCTATTATATATATAAAATAATCGGGTTTCCACCAGGGGAAGGTCTCCCTTGGCCAATTATACTAAATATGACATTGGTTACATTAGATTGGAATTCGTACTCTATGGCGTCGCACGGCGTAGCCTGACGGAAGGGAACCACCACCTTGTAGGGCACTTTTTTTAAAAGAGTAATTGTCTTTGCTTATTCCTCGGTGGGGTTACGTGCTTTGCTTCTGGTTCCATAATTGCTTCAATGGCAGCTTAGAGTTCCTGGATATTGATCTTGCTTTCCCTATTTCCTTCTATACCCGCTCCTGTCTTTTTCTATGCGGGATAAACTTGCTATGCTCGCTGTTGTTCGTCCGTTTCCAGTTGGGAAGGTAGCAAGGTTCGTTGTCCTTTCACTCGATCGGAGAGGGGGGGCCCAAGACGGGGAACGGCTAGCAGCGATAACACCAACAGCTTTAATATCGGGTGTAGGAGAAGAAGCCGATAGGGGGGGAGGTAGCGAAGAAGACTTGAGCAAAGTACTTTATTATAGAAGAAGATGTTGCTATGAGTGAGTTCGCCATTGTCTATGGGTCGCTCACGTCTAAGAGGGCAGTTGAAGAGTTCCCGTGCCCTGGTGGAGCCCTAGAACCTTAAACTGCTGTTGACTATTCCCTGCCTTTGTATTGCTAGAATGCTCGAATCAGCGGAGCTCATTAATTGAGAAAGTCAAGCATGTCAGCACGCCCCCTACCTATGTAGTCGGCTTCCCGGTAGTTTGCGAGATTAACCGCTATTGGAATCGGTCTATCTAAATGGCCTATCTCCAGATGTATGTATTCTTGAAGTGCATTCACATCTGTTTCCTTTCCCTGGAAGGCATCCCTTATTCGATTCCTGCTAAAGTACGGGGTGCTAATAGCGGGATGCTAAAGAAAAGAGATGGCTATGGCTATGAGACTAGTGCAATCAGGTAATCGACCAAGTACCACATACATGAAAAAAAGAGCATTCCTGCGTACTTATCCACTGGCATTGAAGGAGAAGAATGCCGACTATTTCCCAAGGGTACGAAATACGGCTTGCCCGATTCTTATACTATGGATGCCTCACTCCTCACCGAACCAGAATGGCACCCGCTTTGTGCTTGCTGAAGAGACAGGCAAGCATTCCCTTAGTCCTGCTTTGCCCAACAATGACACTGTGTGTGCTGCTACCTCTCGTGCTGGGACTTCTTCACCTACTGCACTTCCTGCCAAACCACGCTTTTATACTTACTGCACGAGCTGTGACCATTGACAAGAACGAGTGCCCTATACTTCGTAGGAGGGCTGCAGCTTTGAAATCCAACCGAGCCCCTTAGTCCAAATAGAAAGAGTTCTCTGGGCCGATTCACCTTACACCTAAAACACCCTCCGCCCTGGATACTGATGAAAAATCCATTTTTTTCCCTCCCCAGAGCTAGGGGACATATATTGCTCGGATTATTCGTTCACAATTAAGACCAGGTGCTCATACCCAACAACGGAAAGAAAGTCAGACTTCGAAACTAAGACAAAGACGCTTTTAAGCATCATTCAGATCGATAAAGTCCGATCGAATAACCTAAGCTAAGGGAAAAGGATTTCGCCCTAAAGCGGGCTGATTGTTGTTTTGGGGCACTAAAAGTTGTTCTTAGGCTAGGCTGCGCTTTTACACCTTTCGGTAAACCCGGAGTAAAGGGACAAAGAACTTCTCGCAATAAGACCACTTCGAGCAGATGTCACGCCCTCGGGACACTACACCTATCTATGTCAATAGATACAGACCATCGAGTAGTGCGACAAACAGGCGGGCACGCCATCCAAGTCTTTCAAGTCGGAAGTTGATCCGTGACTACGCATTGCTCCTTTGGAAGGGCAGGGTAAGATATGGAAAGGAAGCCCTATTTCACGGTAAATAGCATCGGAGCTCGTCTCCTACCGGACTTTCTTTTTCGGGCTTTCGCGGAACCCCCCGCTAACGCAGCATCAGTGGTGCTACGAGTCGGCCTCAGGAGACAAACCTCTTAGAGAATTGTGCTCGCTAGCCTTCCACGCCATCGGCTTATCCGGTCCCGCACGGGTGCTTCTTTAGAAGAATCGGACAAGTGCCCGACGGGAGGCTTTTGACCGGGCGCATCCTGCCTGATCTCCTTTGGCTCCATTCTTTAGCAGTCAAAGGCATTGACATTCAATCCCTTTTTCTTCTCTTCTATTCTATTTTACGATGCTAATATCGAGAGTTTTTCACTGTAAATAACTGAACCTGTAAGCGTTATAGACCACTTTATAGCCTGTCCAAAAGGTCT
This sequence comes from Hevea brasiliensis, assembly GCF_030052815.1. Taxonomy (NCBI): domain Eukaryota; kingdom Viridiplantae; phylum Streptophyta; class Magnoliopsida; order Malpighiales; family Euphorbiaceae; genus Hevea; species Hevea brasiliensis. The sequence continues at coordinate 139,469 of NW_026614962.1, forward strand.
TTCATGTGTTAATTTTAGTCGCTTCTTGACGGATGCGGAAGTCACCTTTCTCTTCCCATTGGGTAGTCACTACCGCTTCCTACGATTACACGATTGCCCGAACAAAGCATCCTAAATGCCGAGGGGAAGAAAACTGGCACAGTGATATGTAACTTATTAAAGCAAAAGCCAGAACCCTAGATGCCAAGATCCACGGGCACCCCTAAGGCTTGGTGAGCTAGGTTTAGTGACTGGGGCGGACTTCTATTCTATACCTGTCCCCTTCTTAGACTATTATAGAACCTCCTCGAAGCAAGGAAGGGAATGAATCAGAATAGGCTCGGGAGCTAAGAGAGATTGGAAAGGTTTCAATTCAATTAAATAAGAGTGTTTCACGCGTCTTTCGCTGTCTGTTATTAGAAGAAGGGCGGGATTGGTTTACCGAACCACTAAGTTAACTGAACTTGAATGTCTATTCGCTGAAGATGGATTAACATCTTGAATCCTTCCGGGTCGACTTTAGAAAAAAGGAACGTCTTTGTACCACTTTTCTTCTAATTATGTTATGATTTAAAACCTCAGTACCTGACTCAACTTGCGCACTAGAAAGCCCCTACTTCTTGATTTACCTGACTAGAAGGACGTTGCTTTCTCTTGAAACGAAAGGGACGCTTCCGTAAAGTAAAGAGCAGAAGCACAGAAAAAGAATACCAAAAGATCTCCGAAAAGAGTTTATTGGCCTGATAAGAGACCAACCCCTTTTTAAAATAGATAATTCAATAAGCTGTGAGTTCCGATGATGTTGACGTTAGTAGCGCTTCTTAAAAGAAAGGTGCTCTATCAGACTTAAGCAAGGATGTCACATACTTAACTATTATACGATATTTTTCTTTAGTGAGACTCAAAGTAGGTCAGGGAAGGACAGGATACCACCAAGTAGTCATATGTAACCTTCAGGGGTCTTCCTGTTCGTGAAGAATCAATTCTATAACTAATGAATAGCCTCTCCATTTTTGCCAGCCCAGCCCTTTTTATTTCTTAGTCATGTGAGATAAGGGCAATTTTCTATATCCAAGCAGTACCAGTCAAAATAAGGAGCGAAAAAAAGAGCGTATGGTCATTTGCTAAACCTAAGCCTTGGTAGTTTTCAAGGTTCATACAAGGACTAATTATATCCTAAAGAGAAAGAAGAAGAAAAAGCAGTATTTCGCGGACCATCACTGGAAAAGAAATTGAGCTGTAGGCATCAAGGTAAGGGACCGAGAAAGTATACTGCAGCAGAAGCGGAATCGGGTTGAAAGGTAAGGATAGCATGATTGACTGCTTGCGGGTCCCTTGGATCATGGGCCACAGCTACTTGGGCCGCTGAACATCATTTGGATGTGCCGAGGCTATATGGGCTTAGGCCTTTTGATGGCTGTCATTTTCTGGGCTATTTGGATAGACTCAGATCCTTTCATGTAGGAGATGGATGGGCTCGGATCCTTTGCATGATTTCATGTGAGGAGCCACCTTTGACGGGCTTTAAATTTGGACAGATCCATCGTGCCTTCTTGCATGGGCTTGGGCTAGCTTGCTTCCTCTGACTTGGATTCTTTGATTGTGCTAATTGCCATGTCATTCCCTTTGATTGCTAATAAGAAGGTAAGTAGCTTCCTTGTGGATAGCTGCACTTCCTTCGCTTCCGGCTTCTTTCAGTCCTCAAGTCGAATCCCAAGGTAAGACCTAAACCACTAATTCCGTCTAATCGGCTTGGCCTATCTCCAGGTATTCCCTAAAAAAGAATGTCATCCAGCTCCTCATCACTGTCACTCTTTCTGGCATCTAGCTCAACGGTATCTGGTTCAATGTTCGCTAATGTCTTTCGTTCGATGTGGTATTTTGATGTTAGGATGAAGATTCAATCCGAAAAAACGACCTATAAGACAAGACAGCTTAAGCCCAATTATTCTAAGCCTATTTCATTTTTAATTTAGCCTTACGCTGATTCAAAAGTAGCTCCCATTCCTCCAAGAGAAGAAATGGCACCAACATCGGTCACTGAAGCACCTTTCGTCACTGAAGGAGCCCGGCAACAGAGTTGGATAGATGCCATGAAGCTTCCCCCCTCCCTAGGGTGGGCTTTCCTCCGAAACTTATACTGCATGTGCTTAGCTTAGGACTGCAAATCCTAGTAGGAAGAAGGAATTACACGCGCTGGAATGGCACACTTTCTTTCACTGGTTTGATCATTGGATGCAACGGCACTGGATCGCGAGGAGAAGAACAACTAAGTCGAAAGACTAACACTGTGGCTGGAAAGAAAGAGAACGACAACTCCAGATCCTATTAAATTTCGTGATTTCATCCCTCTCCTTTCATAAGTAATTTCATCCCTATCCATAGCTTTCGTGTCTATCCTGCCGCTTGATTCCACTGCTGCTTATATATATCCCTTTTGCCCACTTTATTAACACATAGTAAAAAAAGGCTATAGAGAGCTTCTTGAGAAGTCACTTTCTTTTTTGTAAGAGCCAGGTACTTCTACTTAATTGGAAGGGGAGGAACTCAGCGCACTCCAACTCAAACCTCAGAAAAGGTAAAGAAAGATTCAGCCCTTGAACCTACTATCCTAAGATAGATCTTTACCTGAAAAAGGGACTGCAACTTCAATTGGCTAGCTTGCCTTAGGGAATGAAATTTTAATAGTATCTACTAAGGGGATTTCGAGCCCAAAACGCGGGCATAGAAGCGCAGCTCTTTTCCCGTATACATGATTTGGAAGCTCACCTAGCTTACGGACTACCACCACAACTCAACCAAGGCGACTATGCGCGTCTAGTACGAGAAAATTTTGAAAGTGCTGTGAGTCTTAACCATTATCGGACGGCTCTAAGCCTTGAGTTGTTTGAACTACATATATTGGAGCTGAAGAAGGAATGTCAAGACAGAGTATTTAATTATATGCTATCTGAACGGGAATTAGCATCTATTCTTGATCTCTATCCCTTCAAGGATATCTGAAAAGCAGCACATGACTTTCTTGAAGATCAAGTGGAGTCAATCAGTTCTATGCGTTCCCTTTTTCAACGCGGAAGGTACCCAACATTTCTTTCTTCAAGATATTCAGAGGAGAGGAAGAAATTCAAATCTTTATCGAAAATTTTATTCCTTCTTCACCGATGAAGAATTTCGAAGATTGCTTGACCCATGACAAAACTTCTCTGGGTGAATTGGAATCTATTTGTTTAAGAGGTATGGTGTGTAAGCGAGCTAGTCCCTGAAAATGCTCGTTACTTAAGCGTTGGGGTTCAAAATCTTCCTTTTTTGGAGGAGATAAACGTAGGGAAAGCAGGTATCTTATTTACATTACGTGGGTGGGAAACCCTTTAGGCCAGGAAGCTAGCTTGGGAGAAGTAGAACTCTTTCTTTGAAGCAATGGCACAATCTACAAAATCCTTTGTCTTAAGCATATATCTCTTGACCCAACACGGAATATATACTATCAAGGAAGTCCCCTCGAATGGTCTCTTTTTCTATCTAGGGTTGCATGCAGCTAGGATGAGTGATGTCGTAGCCTACTAGACTAGTGTTTTCCCCAGTGGGTTGAGGCGATCTATTCCATGTAAATGAAATGTAAATCAGAGCGAGCTGAACGACTAAAAGATAGTTCCTAAGATCGGTAGTTCGGATATCGATATAGTGAGGTCAGAGGCAGGGAGACTAAGGGCAGTGGTTGACACAAGCCTCCCTCTCATCGATAAGGGCAAAAGGTACTTCTAGTGAGCAGTACGGAATGAACCGATGCTGAACGTGTAGGAACATCAGCTTCTCAATCTTCAACTATCCCGTCAAGGCGCTATCCAGTGTATGGAGTCGACTGTGTCTAAACAAAAGATCCCTCTTTCGGGTCCTAATGCGTTACGCACTCAACGTCAGTCAGGGATCTACCCTTCGTTATGGCAGCGGAACGTGAGCAATCGGCTATTGGTCTCTTGCACCTTTCCTCACTATCGTTCGTTAAGGCTTCTTCTCACTCCGGTCGACACTCAGTCCGCTCGCCTCTCTCGCTCTTTCGTGGTGTAGGGCAATCGATTTCAGTTTCCCCTCGCGGGTGCAGAATAAAGCGTTTGGGTTTTAAGACTTGTACCCGCACCTTTCTTCTTATCTTACCTTACCGGCCGGAAAACGATTCCATCGCCTTGTTGACTACCGACTACAAGTCTGCTTTTTCGATGCGAAAAGGGCCTTAGTTCCTCTCCCTAACGAGCTTCCGTTGGTCGCCTCTCCCTTCCGTCGAGTGGCTTCACACGTTGGTCGCCCTCCCCTTCAACACTTAAACTTGCTACTACTACTTCACTTGCACGTAAAGTCTCATCCACTCATAGCGATTTTCTCGATTCGGGGACTACGAAAAAAGAAAGTGAAAAAGTACGTAAAGCGTCTCCGTACTTCTCTTAGGCTCGTTTCGGGTATTAAAAAAGCTTCTTATCTCACGTCTTAGCCATAGGGCTTCGACTCCCCGACAGCTCCCTAGTCTAGCTTCTTCTGTAATAGTACTGTAGAGTCTTCTTCGGCTCTATGAAAAGCTTTTGTGGCAATGGCTAGATCGACTATTGGATCTTTGCACGAATCTCCTTCTGGTGGAAGGTGCAGAGGAATTGGCATAACTGCCATTGTTCTTGTTCTCGACTCTGCAGCTATTGAATCAGGATAGGCTGTGAGGCTGTCGGCATAGTTGCTGTTGAAGAAATGCCACATCTGCTTGCGACGAATAGGTTCTTTGCCAGTGAATCATAAGAGTAAGAGAGGCCTAGCGCTGAATCGGTTGTTGTGCTAGAATCCGCAGCTAGTGAATCCCCAGTTCTCGAATAAGCTGCTCTATATGTTCTCGAATCGGATCGGAAAGGAAGGGAAAAAAGAAAAGTATGCAATGCATATTCAAGGAGACGAACGACGAGATGGCATAAAATGCAAGCTGCTCGGGATTAAGTGACCTAAGGCAAGGTTTTTTTTACTGAACAACCAAGTGTAGTACGAGGCGGAAGGAAGACACACACAGCAAAGCAGGTTAACTTTGAAAAGGAGTCCTGGGACCCCCTAGGTTTGTAGAAACAAAATGAATTATAAGATGAGTGTCGCAGCAGTTTAGGAGTCTAAGCAGGAAAAAAGCAAGCTGGAATTGGTAGTCACTGGGGATATAATATATATAGGCATCGGAACCGAAAGGAACAAACAAGAGTCACTTCAATCGCTACAAGCAAGAGGAAGAGGCAGGAATGGATAGTTCATTATAAAAGGTACACAAGCAATCGCCGCAGGAACCGTAAACTGGATCTCCTTCGCTTCGTCTCCTCCACCGAAACAGCTTTCAATCAATAGAAATCGTATTCGTGAATAAATCTCCTTTGTTTGAATCCTATGGTATGGACTTTTTTTCGGTAGCAGGACTCTCTTCTGTCCGTTTGAACTCTTGAGCAAGAGCTTCCGCAGGAGAACGGAATAGGCATCCATTAGTTCCCGAAGAAGGCAGGTTTGAGCAAGGAGGCTCAAGAGTCGCTTTTCCAGTGATAGCTTTTGAGTAAGTAAGTAAGTCGAGGGCATAATGAAGGAAGAATTAGAAAGAGTGGAAGGTAGCAGATGGAGATTGAGATTGAACAGTTGGTGGCCCTACGAGGAAGTCTTGCCCATTAAAGTCAGCTTCAAGCTTCCGGCAACCGCTTATCCCAAGGTAGGTGGGAAATGAATGGAGGAAGGAACTACATATTGAACATTTATAGGCTTCGGCGGATGCAGATTAGGCTTATGGGGAAGAGGAAGCAAGGGCTGACGCTTAAGCATCGGCTAGTGAAACAACTCCTGTCCTTATTTCGTATCCGAGGTGGGCTCTTTACACATATGATATGTAGGTGTAGGTATAGTACGGTAAAAAAGTAAGGTTGGGGCTCTTCGATTAGGCGAACCAGTCCAACTAGGCCAAAATACAACCGTCCACTCCGTTTCACGGCTTTAGCAAAGCTTAGGTCCCCGGGTCCAAAACGTCGGTTTGTAAGGGCAGAGGGTTTAGAACCTGAAGATGAAGCTGCTGGTGAGGCTTTAGTTTCAATTGAAAATCCAACATCATATGAATGCGAGGGATAAAACCTGGTGAAAGGAAGGCCTTTCCAAAGAACAAAGAAGGTTGGTTAAAGTACTCGCTTCGTACTTAGCCCGGAACTCCTCAGAACACCAAGCAGCGGAAGCGGCGAAAGAAGAAGCCCTCTTGCGCGGATACCACCCCTCGGTAAAGGGCCTGGCCTGCCATAAGCAAGCACGAAAGAAAAGAAGGCAACCAGGAGAAGCGTGGAACAAAGGATTGTGTGACAGATTGGCTTGGGATAAACATCCTATGCATGTCAAATTTATGTTATGTGAGCACTCTTCGTAAGGAGAGGCCTTTGCGGATTGAGGAATAGAGTTATTGCAGTCGTATCTACTGTGATAAGAAAAAATGGTTACTCCCTATAAGGCCAGAAGGCTTTCTTCTGGTTGGAGTAAGTAAGGAATAGATGTGACTATAATAAAAGAAGGGGTGCGATAAAGCAAACGTCGAATCACTGGCAGTCCCTCGGCTTATAGAGTCGGTAGTTCGACGTCTTCTGAGGAGTTGCCAAGAATGTTGTTCGCATTTTGATTTAAGAAGTAAGAAAGTTTTTTCCGATTCCTCGAAAATGACTGATCAAGTAGAAGCCAAATCCTTTTGAGCCTTCTTTCTCCTCCTTTTGACCCTTCGGTAACCTCCCGCTTCGCCCCTCTCCTTTCAGTCGAGTTACTTCGCCCCTCGGTAAGTTCATTTCAAACTGAATTTTTTTCAAAAACCCCGTAATTTTCGTTACTTTATCATTTTCCTTAATAAATGGAATTTCAAATTGCATTTTTTTCATTTTCCCGTGTTTTTTGGTTAAATTCGTTTTTCCGAAGGAGATTGAATTTCAAATTGCATTTTTTTCATTTTCCCGTGAAAAATGGTTATTTTCGTTTTTCCCTCGGTAAGTTCATTTCAAACTGAAAATTTTTATAAAACCCCGTAAAAATCGCTTAAATTAAACAATTTTTGAATTTTTTATTTCAAGGAAGACTGGAACTAAAAGCAAATGCCATAACGTTCAAGACCAAGGCAACCATAGCCAAAGAAAACCAAAACTGAAAGGATTCAATCCAGCCACAGGTTCCCCTACGGCTACCTTGTTACGACCTCACCTCCGAACATGTCTGAAACCATCTCATCTCTTTTCGTCTCCGAACAACCGAGCTCAGACTCCTAAAGTTTTCTTCGGTCAAAAAGAACAACAATTCGAAATGAGCGCACCAAAAATAAGAATAAAAAGAAATATACCACCACCTAGCTATAATAGGATAGGATTTATTTTATATTATATAAGTAGAGGCGAGGCCATATTTATTGATATCTTTCTCCATATCCATTAGGTATTGCATCTCCTTCTTGTACCATCCGCCCTCTAGCCCCTCTAGCTGTTCTAGCCTGTCGACCACGAAATCTTGAAAGGCTTCCTCTGGTTTGTAACCAGCATTTTCGGCCAAGGCAGGATGGGCAGAAAGCACTTGGCGGAAGGCAGCGAGACATGAGTGTTTCCGCTCCACAACATTCAGATATTCATTTTCAAAGTGGAGCTGTGTGTTATATTCCCGTTGAAATAAAGCTTGATTAAGTTTTATTTTGACTTCCGAAAAATAACTCCCTTTCTCGCATGGATCCTGATTAAGAAAGAGGCAATTCTCACTTTCGAGGATCCGAATTCTATTAAAAAGGGAGTTTTCTAAACTTATATCGGGAGTAGTAAAAAAAGGCTTTCTATTTGAATTGGACCAAGAAGTGTTTGAAGGACCAGCCTGAGCTTCATTGATTGCCATCCTTGGGGGAGAAGAATTGATAGAAGGGCTACCAGGGTTCTCCCCCAGCATGACTTGTCGTAAAATTTCATAGTCATCGGATGTAATCGCCGGAAAGGAATTATCGGGCTCCGCAGCTTGTGGTAGAACCGCCGGCTCGGGGTCCGGAGTGGGGGGTATTTCGAATACTTCTGCCTGTGTACCGGGACTTGGAGCTTGAATTATTCTAAGAAGCGACCCCGAGTTTGCTGAGCCCGAAGAGTCCGAATTAGTAATGATCTCTTCTCCTGAGAAATGTAAAAGAAACCCGACGACAGCAACAGAACAAAGATCACTCAAATAAATGCCTACGCGAGAAATGGAATAGATTCGAACACCGTAAAAAAAGAAAGAAACGAAAAAAAGAATAGAAAGCTGGATAACATAGACAAGTGGAAGGCCGTACTTTTTTGACAATGGACAACGATAAAAATTAAAGAGAAAGATGAAGCCAAATAACAAGATTCCGAGAACTACCAGATTTATACCAGTCGTCATTATAGCTCTTCCTTCTGATCCTAGAAAACGTCCGAAAAAACTTGCTGCAAAGAAACTAATTAAGGTAAGTAAATAACGAACGATAGCCATGGTATTCCTTTGTCTTGTCAAAAATTTCGGTACGACCAGCGCGGTTGTTCGTATTTCATTTTCTTTTTCCTAAAGTCACTAAGTTACTTACGGAATCTCAAATCGTTTCCAAGAAAACTTCGTTAGAATTGGATGTGTTAAGCATATAGGCCAATAGCTTCAACGCGCTTAGGCCACCACCTATAAGCTCCTCTTACTTAATTATTGAGGAGATAGGTTTCAAGACTTTCGACGCTACTTTCTTTCTTCTCTTATGATTATGATATTTATTTCTTGTATTACACTCGCTTCCATGCTGCTCAAGCAGAGCTAACTACAGGGCCGAATGAACTGGGACACCCAGACCTTTCTTATGCGGAAGCAAACCCTTTCTTTCTATACGAGTTTGATTCAGTTGCTTAGGGTGAACAAGCCATACCATTCACCTTCTAGCCTCGCCTAGGAGTCTGTGGACATCCATTTACATCATTTCTTTGAAAAGCTCCGACTTCCTTCTTTTCCTTTCCCACACACTCGCTCTACTTTTGAGATATCGTGTAATCATATCTCTCTTTGACTTTCTCTCCCCTACTTCAATTAAAGCTTGCTCAGTGTCCGGAATCGGGACCGGGGTGGACCATGGTAACTCGGCGAGTCATTTACTCATGAGATCCAGCCTTGCCTCCCATACTCACCTCAACCTGCTTTCTCTTTTTTTTTGTTTTAGACTTGGATCTAGGGGCCCAGCACCATATCCCTGCTTGAAGAGATGGTCATCTGTGCTCCACAGCTACTGGTGTCATCACCCTACAAAGAGGGGGAAGCAACCAAGATGTATGTCGTCCAACTCAACCTCAGACTCTTTCTTCCCGACCTATTTGACTCTCTGGCCGCAGTTATTTAGGTGGTATCCCGAGATTGAAGAGATCGAATTACTCCCGGAACACACGAAAGAAAAATATGAACTAGGTAAATAGAAATGGAAAAGAGATGTTTCCAATTCATCAAAATCAGAAGCTTTTTCTACATCCATATGATCTACTAAAGTAGATCGGTATTGCCCATATAATGAAAGCAGATCTTGGTCCATGGAGTCCCAAGAAGGTAAGAACTCCAACCTGTCCGATGCTTCTTCGGCCAAATACAATATACAAGTGGGACCTGCACTATGAGCAAGCTGTGCGAAAAACCGCTTCTTTTTTCCGGTTCCGAAACAACTTGGGCGAAATGGGGTTCTACCGGGAAACCATGGATTTTTTAGTTTTCGCCATTGGTTACTGGTCGAGCCACTGGAATGGAATGAGATAAGAATCTCTGGAGATCTTTCCTCTCCACTTACTCGATACAGGCTTTCCCTCTGTAGAAGACTTCTTCCGAATGGCATAATTGTCCGACACTACGTTCCTCGATCTTCAAAGAAGACTGACTCCTCCTACTCCTCCTTCTCCTTTAGGATAGGATCGTCGTTGGTCCTTCTTTCACTAATGATCTCACCATTTTCTAGTAGTTCGCGCGAACGCGCGAGGGACTATCCTTTCTATCGCTTGCGCTTGCTTTTCACTCTCAAGACAACGGTCTTTCTCTTCTATAAAGCGAAGCAAAGCGCATGGCGCTGAAGTGAGACAATCGAAAGCACGGTGAAAGGAGTACTATCCAGGTGCGAAGAGCTCGATCCGGTTTAGTATCACGCAATTGCTAGAGCACGGGAGGATCGGGGAACAGATATGTCGATGAGGAAGAGTAATAACCGGTAAAGAGAGAAAAATCCCAGGGTTTGGAAAATCGTACCCGGATAGAGATGATGGTCTTCCTCTGATGTCTCCAAGCCGGCCATAATAGAATAGATAGAGCCTATTACAATAGAATCACATCTCGCAGAATCAATCACGTTTATTAGAAGTGGACAATAGAGTGGAAGCTGGGGAAATGGTTGAAATATCGCTCAACATAAAAAGAAACCTACTTCTTTGAAACATCAAATCCGGCGTAGAAACTGTTTGAAGGTGATTTGATGGCAGATATTCTGTGGGGAAAACGCTTGGACTTGGAAGAATCGCGTATCCCTGATCATCGACGATAAAGTGGGAGATCGCGTATCCCTGAAGATCGAAGAGCTTAGTGTGAAACGCTCAGGAAAAGAGAAAAACCAAGGACCTATGGAAGAAAAAAGTCGATGTGGTGTAGAGGTTTTTGATGTAGTCCATATCTTTATGCGCAGGATTGAGTGAATCGTATCAACGAGAAAATGGCGCATCGAACTGAGAGAAAAAGCCGCATGATGGTGGAATATGGCGCACCGCAATCAACGTATGTGAGTGAATGCATTGGCCGAACGGTCACGTTTTACCGCGTTGTCTCATTGGTAATGGGGCTAGAGCTAGTAATAGAGGTTACCCAGGCATAAAAAATGAAAGAAAATCATCTACGAGAGAGTTCCTAAGTTATGTTCCCACTGCGTGCTTCGAGGCCACGACAATGAAAGTTGCAGACATCAAAAAAAAGGGTTCAGAAAGCCTTTCACAAAGAACCTTACACAATAGGGCAAGCCCTAAATGAGTAAGGCCAAACTCAAGGCCTCAGATTCTCACGAAAAAGGCAATCAATGAAGTTGAATAAGCACTCCCAGCAGAATAATTGTATTGAGATTTCGAGCATAAAGAGAGATCTTTTCACATGGCGAGGAAGACTCTCATTAGCAGTCCTTAGGCCTCAAAGACAATAGCTTCCTTGTTCTAGTTATCGCTCCCCGGCTTCCTTCCTCCAACAGATGCGGATGAATTAGCTGCCGTTATTCTTTCAACATTTGCAGAGCTAACCCCTAAAGTGACTTCAGCCCCGTTAGAGCTAACTGCTGCTTCTTCTATAGCAAGTGCCGATCAGGAATCACTGCTTATTCGACCGTTAATGCCCACTCCCCTGGTAGGGCTGTTCAAACCAATCCACCCAGGAGAAAGACAGCTGAACAAGACCATGCGGATAAGAGAAGAGTTGTGATTAGATTAGCACTTTCTCTTCCAGATCACCTAATAGACTGGCCTGACTTAGTTACTCTCCCCAGGAAGAGAAGGGAATCCAGGGGAAGTCGAAAGAGAACTTACAGGCTTTCCTCAAAGCTCACAGCTAGTCCTCTTTATTTAATCTAATTCCCAAGCAGGCGGATTAGAAGGTAAGGCTTGACCTTGTTGGGTCAAGGCTAAGCTTAGTCTCCTTCGGACCCTAGGTGAACTACCTTTAGCTTTCGAGAACAATTAACATTGCCAGACTTCTACTTCACTCTTAAAGTAAAGATGGTGTTCCGGGGAAGAGCTTCTTTATCCTTTGCTGATTGACCTCTCTTCATTTAGCACAGGGACTCTTTCTACTTATGAATAAGACTGTTCGTCTGGTGGTATCGTATATAAGATATACGACCTGCGTCCTTACCCGATGCATGGTATGTCTAGAGTGAAATATCTATTATAGCCGTCTTTGCTAGCCCCTTAGGGGTATGGAACTCGCCAAGAAGGTAAGGTTCCGATTACAAGTATGGACCTCCTTGCCTCCGAGTCCTTATTTTTAGCCAGTTGGAGAGCAATCCAGCCCATAAAATGGAAGTGCTTCTGTCTTACAGGCATTACCCTCGTGCTCTTTCTGATGCCCGGCTAGTTACAATTGAAGGTGGAGTAGCTTTGCCTTTACCTTCGCTTTTCGATCCAGTTAGAGTTGGAGTGCCAGTTTCCAGTGAGTAATATCAGATTTCTTTTGTCTTTCATAATGCTAAGCTGGGATTTTATAAAGCTTGAATAAGGGGGAATCTATCTTGTAATAGGAAAAAAAATATAGCTTGCAAACCATCAAATCAAGTGAGCAAGCTAACAAGCGAGTGCAGAAAGCTTTTGAATTAAAGTAGGGATTTTAGTGCCTTCCCAGGGGCTTCTATATTACGGCATATCTGGCAAACTCCGTTTTGGAAGCCCTTTGTTAGGGTTCTAGGAGTAGTTTCCAGTCGAGTTCCGCAGTTGCCTTGACTCTCCCCTACCTGTAACAGTAATAATTGCTCCCCTGGGCTAACGAGATTTCGATTTCTTTTTCGATTCTTTCTTTATTATTGATTCATGTGTCGGACTAGTTGCTTGCCAAAAAAAGGCCTATACTGGTGGTTTTTATGGTCTTTCCTGTTAAATGAAATGTCCCTGCCTTCTTTTCGTTCTTGCACAACCTATTCTGATGTCGCCGAATCGGCTTAAATCGGGCTTGATGCCATCTGCGGTTCGGAATCCATGTGGGCTTTCTGGTTTGGATGATTCCTGCTTCATTCTAAAGTGAGGTTTTTTTTATTCCGAGTTGGCGCCTGCAGGGGATTCTAAAAAGGCATTCTATTCTCTTTCTTTCCTTCTTGAAAGTCAAATTTTGAGATATGTCACTTCTGTCTAAAAGGCTAAGGCTCCCTCCCAACTTTCGAATTCTTTCTAAGCCTCTTTACTAGACTATTAGTGGCATTTCGTTAAGAGCACATTCCTCCTAACTTCCAAAAGCTTATCCAAGCAGCTTTTTCTGTGCATCTTCTTTAATCCCTAATCAAGGACATTTTCAGGAAAGTGTTCGTCAATAGCAGCCCTAAGAGCCTAGTTGTCCAATTCCTTCACCTTCATCAAACCTTCCACCAGCAGTTGATTCTCAGCAGCCTATTCTATCAAAGGAAAAGTTCGCATATTAGGAGTAGAATTCCCTAGTTATAGACTTGAATAAAGTAAGATAGAGTGCGCTGTTGATGATACACATTACATAAGTAATTTACATACCATACGGAATCACGAAAGCATAGTGACAGAAAAGACCTAACACTCTAAAGATAGCTCCTGACTCTCGGGGAGAGGGAAGATCGTCTTAAAGAGAGAGATCTGCAGGAAAGCGAAGAGCTTAGCCTTTAGCGCGTGCCAAGCCCAAGCGAAGATCCATCCATCCTTGCTCTCAGTCAGTCCGTAATGCCTGCTTTTTATCGACAGTAGCCGATCTGTGCTTTCTAGTTCAAGTAGCAATTCCTGTCAGTGAGGGATGGAATAACATATGAATGAGAGAGTCTTAGTAGACCGGAAGAGGCAATCTTTTATTGTTGAATGCATTAGAGTTCATGCTTGGTAGCAGTTCCTCGGTCGCAAGCCGGTACGTATGCTTTCTAAAAAGCCTGGCTTCCTTGCTTAGCTCGAAAAAGTACGCTATTCAAAGCAGAGAGAAGGCCTGTAGAGGGATAATTTCCACGATTATCTCATCTGCTTTATAGCCTTAAAGCAACTAGTCCTATTCGTAAACATCTTGAATATGAATGTGCAGCCTATGATTGGCTTATTTCCAAAGCTTGGATTCAAAACATCTCGAAATCATTCATAAAGAAATCTCTCTTACTATGCTTAAGAGATGCATAAGCACTGACCGAAGAGAAGGAACTGCGCACTCACACACTCGCAACTGACTGGTTTGCTGACGCTAACGCTCCTTTGCTTGCTTGGTACCCTTTTTCTTGCTATTGGGGACTGATTGGTTCCCATAGGTGGAGTGGTCCCTGCAAGGCTATCTGTCTACTTGGTTCTGGTTGTAGGCTTCGTCTTGGGCTATCTTCTTTCTCCTCGTTCCAAGTCTTTCCTCAAATAGACAACTAGAAGTTATAGGAGGAAAAGAGCCCATTATGTCCATGCCCGTCTAAAGATCATTTCCATAAAACAATAGGATAGGAGCGTCCCTCCACATACTCACGAATTGGATTTGAACCAATCTCAAGCTACTTGCCCTTTAGTAGATCGTGAGTGGGTCTGTCGTCCTCCTCATTATAGTCCTCCTAAAATCAATAGCATTTCGTCGAAATATATCCTGTCTTTTCACCTTAGTAGTCCTATGCATAGTCAGTACTATAGCCCCAATCATGGCTACTAATAAAATAAGACTAGGAACCAAAACCAGACGAAATAGTAGGTATAAAGTAAATTGCCCAATGTTTCCAAATTAGTCCAACTTCGTACCTTTCCGGCATAAACTGTATATCTCAGAGAGGTCGTATTTCTTTGGGTTGGTAGTAATGGAATGGTTTCATTATCTAAAATGAAGAACATTTCCCACCAAAGGATCAGTCCAATAATACCACTCACTGGTAAATAGCGCAAGACTTCTTCGTGAATCTCCGCTATTTGAATATGGAACATCATAACAACGAATAGGAATAAAACGGCTATAGCTCCTATATAAACTACTGGGAAGATCATAGCGGAGAAGTCGAGACCTAACAAAAGAAGTAAACCTGAAGTATCGCGAAAGACTAGGATGGGAAACAAAACGGAATGTACCGGATTTTTAGCACGTGCAACCATCAAACCAGAGACCAAAGCAGGGCTCGACAAAACAGAAAGTATCATGGTACGTCGTCCTTCCCTGAAATGGAACTTTCATACTGGAGCAAGAACTAGCATGAAAGTCGATCTATTACGACCAGCGCGGTTGTTCGTATTTCATTTTCTTTTTCCAAACCAAGCCCTTCTTAGAAAGCACTCACTGAGTTACTTACGGAATCTCAAATCTCTCTCGACGCCGAGAATTTTTTATGTGTCCAGGTCGATTAGAGGTTCGGTTTGCTTCTCCCCTTTAGCGTTCTGGGCCCCTGAAAAAATAAAGAAACCCGAAATCAAAAAGAAAGAAGAGAAATTTGGCCATGTTTCCCGAGAGAGGCCGCTTTCTCTCAGGCCATCAGTCTTCTACTTCTAGTCGACTGCTCTATGACGGGCTTCCCTGTTTCCTGGGCTCTGCTCGCTCGTCTACGCTCCGACCCAGCAAGTAATAATTGAAATGAATTTCACCTTGCCTGCATTAAGATTTAAAACTTTTCGTCAAAAAAAAGGCAATCAATCAGAATTAAGAAAAAAAATGGAAATAGTGACTAGATGGATCCCTATCTTTATCTCTATCCACGGAGATACCTATCTATATGGATAGAAATCTATCTATGAATCGATCTAGACTATCCTCTATCCGGATAGATATGTCCCTATGAGCGACTACGCCGATCTTTATATGTTTTGGCCACGTCCGTTTCCGCTCCGAAGAGGAAGGTTTAAATCTTTCAATCTTATGTCGTGAGGGATATGACCTATGTTCGGTCCATAAGATACCACAGCTTTTAGTGTTCTATGATTCACCTCCGAATAATGAGTAGGTAGTTCGATCCTTTTGATTCTTCTCTTCATAGTAAACTGATAGGGGGATGCGGAGCAATAGATCGAATTACTATATAAAGAAGAGTTGTAAACTATAGGACTTCTTATTCGAGTAGGAAGATTTCGGTTTTTCTCGTTCCTTTTCTTCGATAAGAATAGGGATTTGAAATGATACAAATTTCTCTTCATTCTGTTGTGCTCAGCGAAGGAACTGCCTAAGCATACTTTTTCGGATCCAAACTTCTTTGTTCTTTCTAAGTCTTCTTCTTGCATAGAAGAACGCAACTGTTGCAAAAACCGGGATTTTAGTAGTAGGCGGCATCCCCTCTTAGTTTTGAGTAGGTGGAACCATTCTGTTTTGGTTCTTCTCCACATTCTTACCGGGTGATCCAGGAATTTGCCTATGATTTTTTCAACTGATATTTCGATATAGAAAGATCTCCTTATTTCTTCACCGCGGATTCTTGCGTCATTTTCTTGAAAAGATATTAGATCACCGTGGGACACTTTCAAATGAGTAATGCTTACCATTCCATTATTCACACAAACCCTTCGATGACTTATCGGCTGCCTTGCTTGAGGAATAGTTTCACAAAAATGGAGACGAACCGGAATAACGTCCGATCTTGTTTCTGGATTAAGTAGAAAAGGGATATATGAAGTTCGTTCTGTTCCTCTGTGCATCTCTGTGATGGGTAAATCCCCATGAAAAAGGGGCAACTTTCGTGTAGTTTGTGATTGGATGTAACTGTTAAGATTTTCTCTCGGAGAAATCTTTCTCTTAATATCTTTCTTCTTGTTCCTCAATCTTCGGAGAATGCGGCGTTGTATTATTGTAAGTTCTCTCTTCCGAACATTTCCTGAAAGTAGACGACAAGTTTTAAATCTTAATGCAGGCAAGGCATATCTCGTTGAATCAGTCTTTTTCGCCACATCGGGGCTATGGGAGTCGAACCCATTTTTCCATCTACGACCCCCCCAAGAATCACGAGCAAGAGAATAGCCATTCTTTCGCACCTTCTGA